>NC_037686.1:26775759-26910759 GCF_003255815.1 Theropithecus gelada | reverse complement strand
TCTGTCAAATGACTACATGTCCTTCTTACTTACCTCATTGCTAAAGAGCTGTGATTACTTATCTCAGTCTTGACTTTAATATAAAGAAAAGACAATATGAGATAAAATCTCTAAGAATTAAAAAAAGATGGATTACATTTATGAAGTTTTCTGGGGGTCCTGGTGAAAAGATTTCCTGTCTTTTGATGAACAAAGACTTACTAAAAAATAAGACAGGGTAACAAAAGCCAAAGGAAGGTAAAATGGTGAAGTGAGAACAAATCGGGGTAGGGAGTTCCCAAAACGGCTGGCAGGCCCGGCTCTGACACCAGCCGTGAAAGACTCTTCAATATGAAGTCACATGTTGCTCTGACAACTCTTGACCACTCAACAGACCTTGGTGACCTATTTGTCACATAAAAGCAGACCACAACAAAAAATAAAGCCACTTACTTTGTGCAAATGCCTCCTGTACATCTCCCCCTACCCCTGTGAGGGAGTCCTGTGGCGTGTGCGTCGGGGTGGAGCAGGCTGACGCTGACCGGACGGGCATGGGAATTGGCCTGCTGATGGTGTGGCTGGGGGAGGAGCGGGGAGAGCCAGCCCCCTGAGTCTGGAGAGACAATGCGAGTCATTAATTTGCTTTCCCAAGAAAATGTCATGTATCATCCCCACTGCCTCAGTTGATGGTTGAAAACAGTGACAATGAAATTTCAAAGCAGGAGGAAATCCTAGGTAATTGAGTTGGTAATCCTAAAGCTAATTTGCAGGTGCGGATAATTTAGGATCTTCTACGTAATCTGAAGTTTGGGTTAAATATTGAAAGCCAAAAATATTAGTAGAGCATTGCTCTACAGTATATGAGACGTGTGCCCATAAAATGAAGGTACTGTTAAATGCAGATAATTACAAGGTGTGGATACTTTCTCCTTGAAGGAGAAGGTCTCCCAGGAATAAGAAGACATTAAGGAGAAAGTTTAAAATACAAACTAGAAGACTATTTGCAATGGATGCTTTCTAAATTTTCAACCTGACTATACTAGCATCATCTTTAGAGGATAAGAGTTTAAATCATGTCATACAATATTGTGCATATTAAGTCTCAAATTAAGAATCAAATGAAGTGTAAATTGTTTTCTCTCTATTTTACAGTAAAAGCTGATTTTGTCAAATTAGTGACTCAGGAATTCCAATGGGGGGGAAGAAGAAGAAACCTTGTTTTCTAATTTTTTGGTATTATTTCCTGCAGGAAATGTCCTTCTCTTCTCCTACGAAAAAGCAGTATTCTATCAGGACAATAAGAATAGTAGGATTTAAAGACGAGTAAAGAAAAAAGTAGAAAACAACTAAAGGAACTTATCTTTGCACTACAGTTTTTGGCATGAAACTATTCTGAGACTGTCACACCTCGAATCTTAAGGATTTGTCTCTAAATGAGGTGCCTTGTAAATATTCTCCCTGTTTTAATAATTAGTTGATAAAAGAAGTCAGTCACATGCGTAAGAAAATGCAAAGAGACCCTTGAGTGCACACACAACAGATTAGGTGTTCACATCAATTCCATCCCAATCTGTTTGCTATGGTTGCTAAAGTGAGAATTCTTCTCCAGCAAGGCCCAGAGAGTCATCATTAACCCATTCAAACTCCCAGACCAGAGCAATGCTCTGGAATATTCCATTTAGATATTTGCTTTGGGTTCCGTGGCTTGTGGTTAAAACACACCACATCAATCCTGAAAAAATGCCATGCTGTTAGCTCCAGGGCTCAGCATCACACATAATTGTTAAAGCCATAAACTGAGAAAAATCCAGAATTAAAAATGGAGCAAAACAGAACAGAGCACAGAAAATATCTCATGGGGTGCCCAATGGGCTGAGTGTCCCATTCTTTCACTCTCAACAGTACCTTGTAATGGTGTGTCCAGGCCCAAGGAAGAGAACTTTGCCCAGTTGTGATGCTTTTGCAGCCTGCTTCCCTCGGCCTGCTCAAGGAGGGGTCTGGTTTTCCCCAGAAAACTCTGGCAGCTCAGCCCCATTACCTTGAAACCTGCTTCTGAGCTACCACTACATCCTTGACCTTCCCATGCCAATAATAAATAATTTCACATTTGCGTTAAGCTTTATGATGTTCAAAGGGTTTTCACATACACTCTCACTGATTTATCTCCATGCATGCTCACTCTGAATGTGAAGTTGTGGAGCCCAGTACTCAGAGAGGTGAAAATAATCGCTTCATCAGGAGACAGAGCCAGAGCAGCAGGGCTGGGGCTGAGCCCAGGGGCTCTGAGTGCCCTGGGCTGCGGGAGCCTTGATGGCCATGGCTGGCAAAAAGTCTCTCAATGGAGACAGATGCTGATGAAGTGCCCTGAGCTCTTCCTACTTTGGCAATTCCTCTTGTACATCCTTTTCGAGGCAGGGCCCTTAGCAGGGCTCCTGAGCCTTTTGTCTCTGTCCTCTTTATTAAGGGACCAATAATCACAGCTGGGAGTGGGGACTAGAGAAGGGAAATTGGACGGAGTGGTTATTAAGAAGTAGGATTCTCTTGGCTATCAGTGTGGGTTACATTCTCATCCCTGGGAACCCAGATTGTCTTCCATGGTGGGAAGTTCACAATAATAATACAACTCCACTTTTGTAAGTAATTCACAGTGTATTAAGCACTTTTACATACACTGTTTTGTTTCATTTTCCTAGTACAATGGTAGGAGTGGTACTATCCTATATTTGAATAGCAATTTGCAGTCTGTAAAGCACTTTAGCCCCTCATACTTCATGTAATCCTCTTAACAACCATATGAGGTATTATTATTCCCACTTTATATATTAGTAAACTGAGGCTCAGAGGAGATAACTGGATTACCCAAGGTTTCTGAGCAAGAGAATGCCAGCGATTATCCCTAGTCTTTAGACTCCAAGCCCAGGCTTCACCATGCTGATTCTAAGGACTGTGGGCACTGTGGCCAGCCATCATATGCTTCCATCTATGCTTCACTAGTGTAGAAAGGTTCAGCAGCCTGAAGAGGGAACAGGCGCAGGGCACAGACCCAGCACGACCACCTTGTGGTGCTGGAGCAGTGTCCTAGGGGTTCCTGCTACTGGGCCAGGCAGTATCTTTTAGTTGCTGGATCACAGAAAAGGTGTGTGGATGCTCAGGGTGGTGGGAGGGCCTTTGGACTGTTTATCAATTGGTACAGAAGTACAGGCCTACAATCTCTTATTTGCAATTTTGAAAGCCAAAAAAGCTCTGACAAACACTGGTCATTCCATAATGAATTTGGTCTTAATGGATGTGAGGCAACTGATAATGATATCTGCATCATATTGCTTTTCAAAACTAGATAAATTCTGAATTCTGGAACATGTCTGGATCTAGTGATTTGAGATATGGGGCTATGGACCTTATTTCACTACTTTAATGTCTGTTCCGGGGCTGTAGTGCACACCAGCCTTGATTATACCTCTTATACCAGGTTCTCCAGGGAGCTGGGGGCTCCTCCCTCTAGGCAGCATTTGTAAGTAGACTCATATGTCTGGCTCTTCCACCTCCTTTTCTGTGAGCCTCTCCCCATCTCTTAGTGCACTGGGCTCCTCTGCTAATTCCTGTGGGTCTGAGGCATGCCCCACCCTACCTCTCTCTGCTCAGTGCCTGGTCTCAAAGGCAACTTTTGCTACTCCTTTCTGTGGGCATTCTTTTTCAAAACTCCCATTAGTGGTTCTACATTAAGAAGAAAATAATTGGCTCTCGTTGTGTGTTAAAGGAAAAACAGTTGACTGAATCTAAATTATACCAATGTGTGAATGATGAATAGACACCATTTCCCAAGGGAATCTCTAATTGGTGCAATTTTGTGCAGTATGATTATGTGAAGAATTTAGGTGGAAGATCCTGTGCTGAAGAGAATAATCAGATGCGTCTTTCCCACAACTGGCAACTCCCATGTCACATCCAGCCTTTACCCAGACTTTTGGGGGTAGGACACTGACACCCTGGGTGATCACGGCTCCATCTCTCCATGTCAGGACACTGTCCAGTTTGATGCATAGCATCTTCCTAGTGCCTACCCACTCTGAGGAATGCCATCTCTGGCCTTCCTTTCTGTTCTGTTCTTGTAGGAACACTAGGAAAAGGCAGTGGCCTCTTGGCATTGGGGCAGATCAGTGATGATGTCACTGAGTTTCATTTTCACAGGAAGTGGCCTTGGTGGAATGGTGGCTTCCAGCCTGGTCATGAGGCATAGTTGTCTGCTAATAACTGTAGAAGAGTTAGAGTGAATAATCTCTGTGAATATCCTTTCCTGGAAATTACTCAATGATTAATGGAGCAAAGACTTAAGGGACAACGGTCCATGCAGATCAATATATAGATCTAAAATTCCCAAGGAGAGAGTTGATTTATGGAAGAAGGAAAACATATATCACACTTGGCAAATTTAAAATAGCTCACTTCCTGGAGAATAAATGAAAAATTAATTTCTATGCACCATCCTCCAAGTCTACTCAACTTGCTGTTGTATCAAATTTTTAAAAGTCTGACAAGATTCATACATTTTTTGATATTTTCCAGGAAGTGTTTTGGTTTCTATTCACCATCAGAAATGAAGGATGCTTCATGAAAAGGAGCAAATGTCTAATTGTTGAATCAGGACCCCCTGGTGAAAGAGCAGAGAATTATATGTCCCCCTCCCCGCTAGACCTGAAGAGTCTGCCTCTCAGTTTGGCTGAGAGTGCAGTCTGGTCATGCCTGGCTGCACCTAGCATCCTGGGAAGGTGCAGCAAAGCAGTGTTTAGCAGCATTCAACCCTGTTTTCATCCTTATTCTTCCAATATAAATGCACTGACTATCCTCACATTGATGATAATTTTTATAATCAGCCTTTTTAAAGCAGTCATTGTGAATAGAGTGTTGTGGGGGTACACAGGAGGTGATTAATTCTGACTGTTCAGGCAGGAGGCATCATTTGACTTGGGCTTTAACAGTGAAGATTTCCAGGCAGAAATGAGAAAGTGTGGGGAGAAGAAAAGAGCAGAGCAACCTGGGCCTTGGAATAGCGGGAGCAAGGCATGGGAAATCTGAGACGTATTGTGGAGAGTGTGGGAAGGCCTGACACCATTGTGTGGCTCTGGTGTCAGGCTGGCTGCTGGGTGTAGAGAGAAATGAGGCTAGAAAAGGGAGACAGGCAGGTCTGGGGACCTCCAGGGTAGACTGTATTGTGAACGAGAGAGTCATCTTCCAAGGCTTTTAAGCAGAGAAATATTATTTACTTATTTAGAATTAATTATAATAATCAATACTTACTTTTAAAAAGAGTGAGTCTGGGAGGGTATGTTTTTGAACACTAGATGACCATCTTTATATTGCAGTTGATCATTTATGAGGTGAATTATCCCTCTCCCTTGCTTTTGACTGGCTCATGCCTGCATTGAATATCCACCAGAGAGGATGAGCGAGGAAAAGCCAGGAAAGTGAGGCCCAAGCTGGTTATTGCTGGCCTGCTAGTATTCCACAAAGTGTTTGGAAGAAGTAGAAACCTGATGACTACAATTTCCTGACTTAATTGGACCATCCAGTTATAAACAGAGAAGAGAATAAGGGTAGGAGATGGAATTTGGAATGATGCTTGACTTTTTTTCCCCACCAAATTAGAACAATTGTATTACTTAACATAATACCAATGTATAGACATTATCTTCCCAAATAAGAAACAGTTTGATCCCAAAGTTTAAAATGTAGTTTAAAAAAATGAATCCTTATTGTAAGTCTGAATAAAAGTTCTGCAAATTAACATAAACTTAGTTTTATCCTTGACTAAAATATGCACCCTGTACTAATCACCTCTCTTAAACAAAAATGTTTATTATAGATAAAACTTTCAGAAAAAATATCAGATGTTTCACTGCACTCATATAGAATATCTGTTACTGGCAGCCCTTCACTGTATTAGCTGTTTAATATACCTACTCAAATTTTGGTGAAAGCCACACTCTGTAGGTATTAGTATATCTAGGATCATATCTGATGTTACCAGAAATAGGAAAATATAAACTTACTGAACTTGTCTGTCACTTTGTCTAACATAAAAATGACTCTTTTTTTCTACTGTTAAAAGCAATTACATGTAAAAAACAAATTAAAAGTCATTTTCAAATTTCTTTCCCTGATGGAGGCACTGTTAATGAACTGTAAGGAAGAGAAGTGAATGTGTGTGTGGATGTGTGTATGTGTATGTGGGTATGTGTAAAATATGGATCAAATTTGAAAAGTTTGTATATACCTATGCGTATGTATACCTATATACATACATTCATACTTATAGCTGACATAGATTTTACAAAGTGCTTTCACATCCAGTATCTATTAAAATCTATACAATAATCCTATTAGCCATGTTTTATCAATAGTTTGAAATTAATGACCATGTAAGTTAAGCTTATAGCTGTGAGCAAAACTCTGGGACCACTGTAATTCAGGTCTAATTCTGGTAACTTTGCTAAGAAAATGAATATTGAGACCTTACTTTGTGGAATCAAAGTTAGGCTACTCAGTTTTAGACTGGTACATAATATTTGGAACTGGAAGTGTACCAGAAACTGGAACATATTGGTACTGCAATTATACCCCAGCTGCCTTCATTATTAAACGTTTTATGAGTGTTCCTTTTATGGTTCCTTCAATAAATCTTAAAGATACACAAAGAAGAAAGAGGGTAGGATAACTTCAATTCAAGTTTTGTAAAAAAAAATTTATTGCTTGTGATATCATAATCATCACATTATATTACAGGCACTATTTTTTTTAATTCATGTTCTATCCTCGAGAGGGATAAATTCATGCATTACCTCTAACAAGAAAGAATGAAGTAGAAATTATATATGCCAGTATAATAAAACACTACATTGAACCACACAGACTATGATAAAGCAAGTAGAGGTTATTAAATCAAGTACAATTTGTTGTGTGGGGGTGTTCTAAGTTTGGTTTTACAAAGATAATGTCCCCAAAGGGGAGAAACAATCATAAATAAAAACAGAATTTAGAAGCAGATGCCAGTCTAAAACCTCTAAATTCTCTCCTTAGATCATGTTTTACCATGAGAAGTCTATATTTGGACCGCATTTGTTTATTTCTTTGCAGAACCGCCTCTCTAGGGCTGGGACTGATAAGGTTCTGCTTTTAATTTTGACTGAGGTCAGTATAAGAAACAGCCACATGAAATCTATGACTGCTTCTTTCCTTTTTTATTGTCCAGTACTCCTATAAAGCTCCCAGTGAAGACTTTCTTTCATATTTTATGCCAACAGAAATTTTGTTCCCCTGAGAAGTGGTATTTCTGTACTGATAAAACCACCGATATTTTCTTTTGTTTGCTTCATTGCCTGAACGTGCAGAGTAACATCCTTGTCCCTTAAGATTAGCATATTCGCATTTTCTTTTCTTTAGTTTTTGATTTTTCTATTTCAATTTTATGAAGTCACTGTTTATATCTTTTGTTGTAAGCTGCCTCAGGTCCTTTTTGAAAAGAGGCTTGTGTATAAAAGCAAAAAGATAAATGAGTGAAATAGGCAAACTCTGTCACCACCTAGACGATGTATTGCTGACATCTGGGTGATGTGGGCCCCTGGTCCTTAGGTACCTACACCGCAGTACCCGCCGTTGGCCCCCCGAGATGCAGAAGCTGCGGAGGGGCTTGGTGGAGAGGAGCTGGAAGGTGAGGGGGCAGTGGTGCCACCTTGGGGGCACTGCTGCAGTTTGGCTCTGTGCATCCATCTGTTTACGAACTTCCTGGTCCACAGGAGCCTTTCAAGATTGTGCTGCCTGGGAAATGGCCAGGAAGGTATCCCCAAGGGAAATGGCTAAAGCAAAGCTGATGACGACAGGATGATTGCCCTCTCTCTCTGCTAGGAGGAGGGAGGTTATAATTGAACCTTATTTCCTTTTTCTATGCACATACTAAGTAAGAGACAGGAAAGGAAAGAAGCCATTTGCAGAGAAGTATCATGAAGAAGGCATTTTTCTTTACCATGATCTAAGTGTATTGGAAATACAATAGCAATACCCCATGTATACATTCATGGGCAATTATACAGGCTGTAAGTGTTATGTGTCCTTCACCCAGGGGGACTGTCTTCCGTAAAATTTGACTTTAATTTAGTAATTTTTTTCACAAAATACAAAATAATGTAATACATTATCTTTATTGTCTGACATTACAGATTGATTTTACACTTTCCTTTTTTACAGACCATGGGAATGAAGGGTAAAAATGTGTCCAGCATTTTCCAAACATTCTTTGTTACACACAAACACACATAATGAATAATAGAAAAGAGCATACAGAAGAAATAAAAGATATGTTGAAATTGGACAGGCTGTGGTTCTAATTGATCCATGGAAATAATGTGAAACTTTTAAATAATGCTAGTGAGTGGGATATATTGTCATACACAGCATAGTACACGCACTTGAAATTAAAGCTGCTTTTATTTTTCTTTGATTTAATTTAATGTGATTTGATTTTTTTTCCTTGAGTATGCTGCTCCCCCTGCTGGCTCTTGAGCCTGACCACAGGTTCAGACAGCTCCAGTTTAGAAAAACTGGAAATGCGAATGCCCCTATTTCCAGACAAAAAAAAAACAAAAACAAAAACAAAACAAAAAAACAAAGTATGTAATGACCCTCTCATCTCCCCGAGCAGAAAGGCTCCTGGTGCTAAGGAAAAAGCTGGGAGTTCCTTTTAAAAATAGATTATTGTCAACCAACAGTAAGCATTCTGTTTTGGGGAAGAGCCAAAAAGATGGGTAGTGAACAGTCAGTTACGGAGTACAGTCTTTCCCTCGCAAGATTGAGCGCATTTTGGTGAGCCATGGGGAACAAGGCTCAATAATTGTGTGGTGAAAAGGGATTTAATTGCCTGATTTTTATAAAAAGAGGTTTCACAGGTTTTCAGTAAAATGAAACCGAATTGAACACTCACAGCGTGAGGGGGTGTAGAGGTTAGCGTCTGAGTGCTGCAGGTTTTGGGATGACATGAACCTCAGTGTATCTCTAGTGACTGTGTTCAGTGTCTCTCTATTAAGAGAAGGGTCTGATCAACAACTTGAAAAGCATAAGACTGGTTTGAAACTTATACCTCTGGGGATCTAAAATGTTTCCAAGAAATGACGATTCGGTCCCTTTTCTAAAAGATGTCATAGTTCTTCTTTTGATGCTGATAGTAGTGATAGTTATAAAAATGCTAAATTTATATATCTCAATTCAAGCACTACATTGAAAAAGAAGCAAATTAGTATGACTTTTTTCTCTTCCCAAACTGAAGCATGAACATACATTAGAGCAAAAGCAATGAGAAAACCGCAGGTCGGCAGGCCCCTCCACTGTTAGTTAAGACCTGCAGTAGGGGACATAACTTACTCCCTGCTTCAGTTCTTCTTCCTACAGAAAGATTGAATCAATAACAGTTAGATTACCCAGGGTTCCAAAAAGAGCATGTATACAGTGTGAAGGAATGCAAGATGGGGAAACATCAACACAGCTTTGATGGCAGGTCCAGGCCTCTGCCACCTCAGTGACTATCACTCCAAGTCTACTTGGTTACTTGAGACTACAGGCCCATCTCTTTTCTCTGCATGTACAACTATTTTTCAACACAATCCATCTCTCTATCCTGACATGTGTACATCTTGATAAAAGGCGGTGCTCTGTTAGGCTAGGTTGATACCAAGATGGCTGGTGGGGAATAGACTTCTAACTCATAGGGAAAGAGTCATAGCTATGATGACAGAAGCAGGAGGAACATAGGGGGCAGTTTTCAAAGCTTCCTGTCATTCACTGAGGGGAGAGATGGGTTCAGTCCTTTTCATTTGGTATATTTAGAAAGGGATGCAGAGAGAGTTTTTTTGGGGGGTGTTATCAAATAAGATTAACAGGCCAGAAGCAGCAGCAGGTTATGAATTGTCTAGTCTTATTTTGCCCAAGATAGATCAACAAAAATCTAATTTACTGAAAAGTCAATTTTGTTGAGTAAAGATAAAGTATTCCCAATACCAATCGCTAAAGAGGATACTGATGCAGGGAAAAGTTGACTAAGGAATAAAATAGAGTAAGGAAAACAAAAGAAAGATTACAAGAACAGTGGCTGGGACAAAGGAGCTTTCAAAAAATATTTGTTAAAAAATAAAAGAAAGAAGGAAAGAGGGAGAAACCAAGAAAGAAACAAACAAAAAAAAAATGAAGGAAAAAAGGAAAGAAAAAAAAAAGGAGGACCAAAAAAAAAAAAAAAAAAAGAGAGAGAGAGAGAGAAAGACAGGACAGACAAAATAAAAACAACAAATGTTGGTGTGCTGGGGCTGTGGGACATCCACGGACTGAAAGCTGGGAGACCCTGTCTCGCAAATGAGCTGCCCTAGGGTCTTCCCTTCGTCATTCTCCTATCAGAAGTTTCATTTCCTGCCTTTGGCATGTCACAGTTCCAATCCATACTGGTTCTTGCTTGTTTATGTCAGGCAGGATGATCACGTGGCACTGATCACATGGGCTGACTATAGACATGTGGCCATAATTTGCCTGCCTTTGACTTGAAATGCAATTTAATGTATACTAAAGAAGGGAATAAGGCTTTACTAAAAGAAGAATGCCACTTCCCAATGGGAAAAATAGATTACAGCACTCTACAGAAGACTTGTATAAATCATCTTATTAAACACTTTACTTGCAGAAGAGAAAGGAGATATTCTCTCATAGAGTTTGCATTTGAGATCACTAGAAATCATGTGACTTACTGATAAAGCACACTAATGGAATAAAATATTTTACTGATATTAACAGTCACTCCTCTTAATTTAATCAGAATTGCTGAAAGCTACTAAATATAAAATATTTCTAAATAAATCCAGTTCTATTACTTGCAGACATAAAGAAACTGGAAATAAGCCAAGAAGAAGTTGCCCCATGAAGGCCCTCAGCAGTCTGGTTTCAGGAAATGGATAAGAATGTGTTCTATTACTGACAGCTACTACTACACTGGTCTAAGAAATTGTTTTACATCTGAGTTTGAAACAACATGTTGAGGGAAATCACATACAGCGATTGGAAAAACCATTGCACGTTATGTGCAAAAATGTTCACAGATGACACGGAAAATAAGCTTAGGAAAAATTTATTTGGCAGGTCTTACCTTTAGCAGCTTCATGAGACCCTCCAACTGGACCATGAGCTCTCTCCGGCTCTCCTGGAGAGCAGACATTCTCTGTTCCAGCTCATCTTTGCGCTGTCTAAGAAAGAAGGAGCTGACGTCAGAAGCGGCGTGCAACTCTCTGAGCCAATCACATTCCCATTCCTGAGGGACTTGTGGACTATCAGAGAAAGGGCATCTCTGGGTCTCTGACACAGTTACCAGGCAGGGAACTGTTATCAAATGAATGAACAATGATAGCTGGAGGTGTTTCTTTTATTTGTTAGCAGTCAGACTACATCAGAATTAAAGTCCTTTTAGACATTTCGCTTCCTGTAGACCTTACTACCCTGAATTAATCATCAACCATTGAATGACATATTTTCTGAATGCTTACTATGTAGTGGGCCCTGTGATGGGCCATGGGGTCCCTTGAAACAAACAAAAGCCAAATTGTCACTGAAAAAGGCAAATCCTCTAGATTCTCCAAATCTAAGAACCCTTTTGCAAATTCACAGAAAATATTGATGACCTTAGTATTTGGAAATATGATTTAGAAAAGTACATTTGAAATCTTCGGCACCCATTGAGGTGTCTCTCAGAGGTGAGACATTAATAGCACATAGATACAATCCATTAAAATTTTTGGGTTTCAGTTTGATTTCATAAAGTGAAGTCCAAATAAAGGCATTTCTACATACTTGTTCAGCAAGTGAAGATGATATATAAGGTTCATGCTTACTTTTGTTTTGTTTTACAGACCTCTTATTAAACTGTCAGCAAGAATGAAAACAACTAAGGACAATCTATACTATCATTTATATTGACACTAAGAGGTACCAAAATATCTTTAAAGGGGGAAAGAAATGAAACAGTATGATGAGGAATGTTAATGGTTCACACTTCTGAAATATATGTATACTTTTCAAATAAATTCCAAATCTATTACTGAATGATTATTACTGAATAAGTAATACATATAATTTTCCCATTGCCCCAAAGATTTCTGTCTGAGTTTGAAACATTCATACTTATATACTAAAACTGCATAGAAGCTTCAAACATGTATGTATTAATGTATAAATGGATATGGCTAGTCCCAATGATAGATATCATATTAAATGAAACTATGACAAGAACTCTGCAATGAAAAACTGATGATATAAAAATGTCACCGTGAGCTAGGTCAATGACTCATTCAATGGAAAGATATTTTGTGGGAGGACAGGTTAGTGATATAAATGATACTTTTCTATTTTTTTCTATTTTTTTTTAGAGACAAGGTCTCACTCTGTTGCCTACGCTGGAGTGCAGTGGCATAATCATAGCTGATTGTAACCTCAGGCTCCTGGGTTCAAGCAATCTTCTGCCATTGGCCTCATGAGTAGCTGATACTACAGGCATGTGCCACCATGCCTGACTAATTTTTTTTTTTTTTTTTTGAGGTAGTTTCTCACTATGTTGCCCAGGCTTGTCTTGAACTCCTGGCTTCAAGAGCTCCTCCTGCCTCTGCCTCCCAAAGCAGTGGGGGTCATTTCTAATTTACTTTCTTACAGGCTTCTTCTATAATGAATTACGAATTTAAACGTTATAAACATTTCTCAATTCTTTTTGAATAAATTTATATTTTTAACTTTGTAATTATAAAATATAAATATTTAAATTTATATTTTTTACTATTATTGCCACTTACAAGCAATCCTTACAAGAGTAAGAACTGCTTACTCTTGAAGCAATCCTTCTTTAAATTTCCTTTAAAATTGCTTCTTTTCTGAATCCAGAGGATGAGAAACATTGTAATTTTATATGCTTTAATGGTATCTTATTTGAGTCTTTGTCTTCCTGGGTTGAAGCATTCGAATTTCAAGTCTTGCCCCATTCAAGCATATTCCTCAGTGACAAATCCAGGAGGTGTTCTTTCGCTCTCTTTTTTTTTTTTTTGACCTTATCTGTGTATGGTGTTCCAGGTACATCCACAGTAGTCCTTGGCACAAGAGCAGATAATGTTTCTGATTTCTTTCCAGTTCTCTTCTTGATAATGTTCTGTAATTTTGGCCCTTTGGCCACAGAAGCACTTTGGGAAGAGGGTTAAAGCAACCTTCTAAAACTGTAGGTGTGATCCGCCCGCCTCGGCCTCCCGAAGCGCTGGGATTACAGGTGGGAGCCACCGCGCCCGGCCTTTAAAACCTACTTTCTTTTAGAACAGTGTTAGAACAATTGTCAAAATTTTAATATGGGTTTATATTGAATACAATATATCAACATTAACTTTCCTGAATTGAAGATGGTATCACGGTCATACAAGATAATTTTTTTCTTAGAAAATATATACATAAATTACATACAATTATACAAAATTTTTAAGAAAAAATTTCTCTTGTTATATATCATATATAAATACATAAATATATACACTAAGTGAAAGGTATGATATCTGCAACTTCTATGTGACTTCTGTGAATCTCAGTTTCCTTATCTATTAAAGGAGTAGCATAATACTGCCTATCTCCTAGGTTTGTTATAGCAATTATATGAGACAGTGTATGTAGAGTTAGTATGCAGCAAAGTGTCAGATGAGCGCATAGAAATGCCTGTCATTCCTATTCATTGTCAGTTCTGGCCGTGACTCAGCTTTCAGTTTTCTTGTGGCGAAAGTGAAAAGGGAAGGGGAAACATGATCGTTTAGAGCGTTCATTGTGGTTTTAAGATAAAAATGAAAGTATCCATTAATGAAAAACAAAGCTCTGCTGTGCTCAGGTGTTACAGAGTCTGAAGAGCAGAGCAAAGATAGAGCCCCCGGAAACATCCACGCAACCAACAGGAACTTGGTAAAATCCATAGTCATAAAGAACCTGCTTCATTTCATCTTTCTGTATGGCAGAAGAAAACGGGACTAATTCTGACAAGGGTTTCTGCGAAGAGGCATCTGTACTTACTATAAAAAGTGGGACTCAGAGTTATAGATATACCTGGAACATACTTGGCACCCAAACTGAAAGATGAAAAGAATGGGCCGGGCGCAGTGGCTCACGCCTGTAATCCCAGCACTTTGGGAGGCCGAGGCAGGTGGATCACGAGGTCAGGAGTTCAAGACCAGCCTGGCCAAGATGGTGAAACCCAGTCTCTACTAAAAAAAAAAAAAAAAAAAATATATATATATATATATATATATATATACACACACACACACACACAAAAATCAGGCGGGCGTGGTGGCACGCGCCTGTAATCCCAGCTACTCAGCTACTCCCGAGGCTGAGGCAGATAATTGCTTAAACCTGGAGGGGCGGAGGTTGCAGTGAGCCGAGATCGCGCCACTGCACTCCAACCGGGGCACACAGCGAGACTCCGTCTCAAGAAAAAAAAAAAAAAAAAAGAATGTAATCAATACTTTCCAACTACAGGTGCCTTGTGAAAGATCAGTATGATACTTACATGAGGGAATGTCTTTGAATTTAGTTTCGTGTTGTTTGCCACATAAATACACTGGAATACCAGCCTTATTCAAGGCATGGTATGAAGCTATCTGAAATGGAGCCCACAGCAAGACTTCATTTTGCAGCGTGGGAGTAGTAGGAGAAACCACATTTCTTTTCCAAGGCCTTCTATTCCCTAGCTTCTGACTCTGAGAAGTGCACTGAAATGCAGCGGCAGAATCTAATTGAGGCAGAAGAATAGGGTCTGGAGGCAGCGAAACTAAGGCCGATTTGTACTGACTTCCGAGAACTGAATGAAAAGGAAAACCTCACCTTTCCACACCCAAGTAACCAAAGGATCAGAGGCTACTCCCTTTGTACGGTGATGCAGATGAATAATGGCAAGTACCTCTGATTGGTCCCCTCCTGCAACCAATCAAATGTTTGCATAGGATGTAACTTTGCAACTTCACTTCAGCCTCTGATTGGTCGCCTCCTGCAAGCAATCAGAGTGGTCCTGGGCCAAGTCCTCATTTACACAGGGTGTACCCAAGTAACTAATGGGAAACCTCTATAGGGTATTTAAACCCCAGAAAACTCTGTAACCAGGGCTCTTGAACCGCTTACAGGAGCTGGCTCCTACTCTTGAACCACTTACAGGAGCTGGCTCCTACTTCATTTCAATAAATCTGTGCTTTCGTTGCTTCATTCTTTTTTTGCTTCGTTTGTGCGTTCTGTCTAGTTCTTTATTCAAAATGCCAAGACCCTGGACAACTTCGTAGTCAAGACCCTTGACAGGTAACAAGATGACTTCTACAGTCCCTTCTAACTCAAGTATTTTATGATGACAGGCTAAACAAGACTAGGCTTTTACGTTCATTTACAGTACAAGAAGGTATGATGCCTAACACTAAAGATCTGAATATAAAGATATTAGAGACCAAGACTGAGAAAAAAATCAGACTCCTTTTAGAGTTGGAGTAAATGTTTACATTTAAAAACTTGTGATGTTTATTTAACCGGTTATTTCTAAAAAGTGCTGAGTTCAAATTGTTCCTAGTGAGACATGCTGTTTTTGATCTAAAGAACACTGCTGGCCGGGTGTGGTGGCACATGCCTTTAATCTTAGCACTTGGGGAGGCTGAGGCGGGTGGATCAACTGAGGTCAGGAGTTCGAGACCAGCCTGACTAATATGGTGAAACCCCATCTCTACTAAATACAAAAAAATTAGCTGGGTGTGGTGGCACATGCCTGTAATCCTAGCTACTTGGGAGGCTGAGACAGGAGAATTGCTTGTACCTGGAAGGCGGAGGTTGCAGTGAGCCGAGATTGTGCCATTGCACTCCAGCCTGGGCAACAACAGCGAAACTCCGTCTCAAAAAAACAAAAACAAAACAAACACTGCTTTTCCCTGTACCAAATGAAAGAACAAAATAGAAGCAGCTTCCCTCTGAATCCCCCAGGTATCAGCAATTAGGTGTGTGCTATAAAAACAACAACAACAACAACAAAAACAACAAACGTCAGCAGCTAAGGTAGCTGAGGACCGTTTTCTGGCTAGACACTGCTAGACTTTCTCAAAGATCTCACGCATGTATATTCCCTGAGATGAGGTGGGTGCTCTCTCACCTGAGGAGCCGGAGTTCTGCCAGCAGGGTGGGGTTTTGCTGTGCCTTCTCTGGCGTGGGCTGAGAAGCTTGTTCATGCTCTAGCCGAAGTCTCTGGATCTCCTGTAAGATTTCTCTTGGGAGAGAGGAGGAAGGTGAGAAACCAAGGTTAGTTAGCTTTCAGGACATTCACGTCGGAGCAGATCAAGGCCACCAGAACAAAGGGAGAAGGGATCATCCTATGTTTAGGAGCAGAACCGACCTTCCCTAACCAACAGATTCCAGTGTATTTAAGAGGCGCTGACTACAGCTAGGTGGGTGCTGTGGGTGACGGGAAGAGTGACTTCATTTCCAGTACATCCAAACCTTGAAGCTTCTGCAGCATGTCGTTGAGTTAAATCACCAGGACCCAGTCATCTCTCTAGCAAGTAATGTAATGCAGTGGTAATGCGTCCAACTTTGAAGAGTGTGCTGCTTAAGAGACAAAAGTGCATCTTCCTGTTATTTACGATCACACTCTGCCACCATGAAGTACCTGCAGCTACCAAGTAAAAGGAGCCTGAAGGGAAAATAAGGATAAATGGGGCTCATTTCACAAAACTAAGTAACCTCATTCTCTCACCAAGAAGGGACTTCTCATATTGAATTTATCTGAGAAAACCTGAGTTAGACAAAATTCTTTCTCTTTTTTTTTTTTCTTAAATCTCTCAGCCTTAACAATGGATCTCAGGGAAGTCCACCTTAGAAGGAAAGTGCTTTTAAAAAGATTCACTGTAATTGAGTCTGTGACATAGAGTCCGATTGGTGTGACCTCTGTCGGAGGTGAGATGTGTCAGTCAACTATTGATGTCAGAGCCCGGGCTTCCCTGAATTTGGGTGAGCATTAGGCTAGCCATAAAGGATATGTGACCTGGCAAGGCAAATTATCCCTGAGCGAGTCAGAAGCCATTAAGCAGTGTTCTAAGTCATGTATTCTTGGGAGCTGGGGGTGTCAGTTTCCTACTCAACAAAAGGCATAGGAGCCAGTAAGATAGAGCAAAGTACTGCGAATGGAAGGTGAACTTGGTGGACAAGGAAGTGGCTTTCCATTTTGGGAGGCTGATTTAAAACTGCTTGCTTCACAAAACCCCCAGAATCAGGAGGCTAATGACTAGTGAGTCGTTATACCTTTCGTGGGTGTGGTGAGAAGATGGAACTGTAATTCAGTGGTTTTCAATCTTTTTTTTTTTCTCCTCTTTGAGATTCCATGGAGGAATCCTTTCTTTAAAAGAAATATGCCATGGATACCCAATATGTCAGACAGTTTAAGGGGAGGGGTGCTGCTGGGGTTAAAGAAATGATGACAAGTCCCTGTGTTGCTGGGACCTGCTCTGCCCACCCAGGTGCCCCTGCAGAGCCCTCAGGATACCATAGAGCTCAGCCTGAAAATCAGCGCAGTGGGATTTCCCAGATTTCCTCCAGGGCTAACACCCTGATATTCTATGACTCCTGCTATTCTCTTTGTTGATGCTAAAGACAGAAACATGACAGAGTCATGTAGTCCAAGGAAGGAAAAGAGAGCAGCAGCTCTGGTAAGAAAAAATAAGAAGAGATATGTAACATGCATCAAGTAGTTAGTCTGTACCTGGGAACTCTGCTGTCTGCTTTAATATTATTTTATTTCATTCTCTAACAGTTCTATTACATATAGGTACCATTATTATCTCTGTTTAATGAATGAGAGAACCCAGGCACAGACCAGTTAAAAGATTTCCCCGAGTTCAATAACAAGGAGATGGTAGAGGTGATGTGAATCCAGGCTGGCTAGCCCGAAAGCCCGCATATATCAATCTGCCTTGAAGATTCCTGGTACTCCTAATACTAACTGATTGACTCCACCAAAGGTGCTATAAGGGACCATTATCTTCTAAAGATCATTGCTGAAATGTCTGTGATTACCTGGGGTAGACAGAGTCATTAAATGAAGTGAGGAACTCCATCCTCCCCTTAAATTCACAGACCTGATTATTGGGTTGTCACCTTAGAGACATGGGTTCTCTGGGTGGGTTTCCACGGTGCAGTAGTATTACCCGAAGGAGCTTTTGGCTCTGGGATGTCTAGAGAGCACCAGGCTGCTGACTCAGAGAGGAGCTCAGGATACACTTGCTCATCAGAGATGGGTTGGGGGAGCTCTGGAACCCACAAAAGAACTCAGGGACAGAACGTATCTCTCTTTCTGCTTCTCACTCCTGTTTCTTTTTTCTCTCTCTAGTTCTTAAAGACATGGATTTAGAGAGTGTGATCCAAAAGTGTTCAGGAAACAAGCAACAAGAGTGATATTAAGGCATGACCAGGGTTGTTGGGGGCCTTCATGGTGCTTCCTGCTGATTCTGGTATCAGAAACAGACCCATATGGAGGCAGATATCCCTGGGGTATTTCCTCAAAAGAAGTCCTGCTTTCCCCTCAAATGTGTTATCCCCATGCCTGAGTGGAAGCAGAGTATTGGAAGGGAAAACAAAGTGCTCTGAAGAAGTGGCAGAGTAGGTTAATTAACACCGCAACGGAGATAAGATATTCTTGAGCTTGTGAATTTCTGTTAGTCTTTTCTTTCTAAGAAGGGATGTAGGCCTGATGCTGCAGCTTGTGAAAACTGTGGTCAGGGTTAACCTCCTTTTGATATCCCACAACGCCCCTTTTGACCTTGATGTTTTATCCCTTCTCTTTGTATTGGGACAGATGAATAGGAGGAAGGAAACAACAAGAGAGTGAAAGAAAAGAGGATTGCTAGTAAAATCTGAGTTGTGTGAAGGTTGTCGTTGGAAAATCTGGAATCCCTAATGGGAAGTTTAGAAATGAATAATAGAATCTTGTAAATTAACGTTTCAGCACTATTTTGCCTTTTGTCTAATCATCTCCTTTTTGGGTTCCTTTATTTTTATTTCTGGAACCATCTATCTAACATAGTTCCTCATCACTTCCCACCAGCTTCTGGTCAACCCCTTGTAAATGCAACCTGCATATTTAGTGAGCTGATTACTTTGCCATAAACATGCGGACATTCTGTCACTTGCCTGACCACTGCTGTCCATCATGACAGGATAGAATTAAAATTCTTTGGTCTGGTATACAAGCTTCATATACTGATGTTTTCATTTTATTCTTTATTCGATTCCTCAGTGCTAGCCTGGCAAGTGTCTTGTTGCTTTTCTCAAAGTCTGTATTTTTACCTGGAATACTGCAAAATTTCACTGTCCTGAAATGTCCTAAAAACTCACCTTCCCCATGAAGTTTGCCCTACACAACCTAGACCACAATGATGGTGAAGTGGGTCATGTTGGGGAAAAAGAGTAGAAATAACACCTCACATTTAAATTTTTATCTGTAGAATGGGGATGATAATAGTCAATCTGCCTACATTAAATAGTTGTTCTGAGGACGAAACGAAGCTATATTTGTACACATGTACTTTAAATGTATTTTAAAGTTGTCCTTATTCTCGCTTCAACACCCAAAAACAAAGACCCAGGTTTCTTACTGCTGCCACCTGGAAGCTGTGAGCATATATTATTAATACCAGCTGTGGTCCCTTCCCCATTGGATGGCTCCATGCTCGTTAGCAATCATAATATGTCTTAGAGAAAAGGGACTAAGGGATGGAGAAGGGATTACGGAATGATGTCTGGTAGAAACTCCAAATGAACGGACTACATAGAAAGTTAAGTCCTTCTTCAGAAAATGGCCTCAATTCTGGTGTTCATTCAGGCCTCAAGCTGGCATAGCCTTCCAATAGCAGATACAATGGTTGTTTTTATCACTTCTTTCCTCCTCTCTTCTTTAGCTCTTTCTGTTGCCTTATTCTGGGACACTGACTGACTTACTGACATCTGTTAATTCTGAGTCATTTTAAATAAACCTTTCCCACCATATATTATTGGTTTACTTTGTAGACTGAAAAAAAAAAAACCCAAAATAAAACAAAACTGTTTTACATTCCAATTCTAACATTTGCTGAGGTTATCAACCATAATATTTTGTTCCAAAAAAGCCGAAACTTTGGATTAAGTCTAATTGTCAATAATTTAAAACTGGTTTATTTTGCTTCTTTTTCTTGCCATGATATTTCCAGCCCGAATTGATGTAAAGTATCAGTATATTTGAGGATGGCCCCTCCATTCTCCTACGCCCCATTGCCATCAATGTCATCAATACTCACACAAGCTTTCTGTGAACCACAAAGTCCAATGGTTCTTTTACATTGTTTGCCTTGAGCCCTCTGCCTGCCAGCTCAGCTCATACACTTTCTCCAATGCCTGCCTGTCCCCACTTTTACTTGCATCCCCCAACTACCCTTTTCCTTTCTGTGGGTTCTTTCTCCTACCTTATTTTAAGTGCCTTTGCTCATTTGAAACCTTGGCTCCCACTCTCAATGCTTGTTTCTGACTTGGCACAATTACTTGCACATAGTAGATACAATAAATGTTATATAAAATAGAATAGGTAATTTTACAGACTTGTGACTATCCTGAACAACTTCCAATTTGTATGGCTATTTTTTTTCTAATTCTTCACTATGCGTCTACTCTTTCCCTTCTTAATTCTTTCCTCCTATTATTTGCTACATTGAGAGGGATCACATGTGACACACT
Source organism: Theropithecus gelada (assembly GCF_003255815.1). NCBI lineage: Eukaryota > Metazoa > Chordata > Mammalia > Primates > Cercopithecidae > Theropithecus > Theropithecus gelada. Next base: position 26,889,963 of record NC_037686.1, on the reverse strand, counting down.
TTTTTTAAATTTAATTTTTTTATTTTTTTATTCCAGCTCTGATGTGAGCACATCTCCCCGGGGGTCAGAGTAGAGCAGTAGTTTCAAAGGTGATGGAGTCATGGTGTCACATTTATGAAGCTATTTCTATCCTAATTTGCGGTTTCCTAATGATGACAACCAGGTCTCAAGACAACTAAGCCAAAAGCTTTCCTTACTAGAAAAAAAAATGAAAATGTGCCAACTAGAGTTTGCACCTTCCTTTTTATTCTTTCTTGAGAACTTTAAAGAATACTTTGATCATTTATCCCCAAATTCTCAGGTTAAACTTTACAGGCATGAAACAATTATCACAACCTCCTCCTTTACTCCACTAGTTTGACCTCAAATGTCACATCAGTGTTTAAGAATGGGATTAAGCGTGGAAATGTTTTAGTGCCGTTTCAAGAAACATGTTACTAGAATGTGTTAGGTTGGTGCAAACGTAATTGCGCTTTTTGCCATTAAAAGTAATTAAACATAATGGCAAAAACTACAATTACGTTTGCACCAACCTAATACAAATTGTTCCACGTTAGGTTTCCTCAGCACCAAGTTTGAGATTTAACTCAGCTATTCATCGTTTTCTCACTCAATGTATGTCTACTGAGCTCCTACAATTGCCAGGCCTGGTTCTGGGCTCCAGGGACCATTTAGCCATGGACTCTGTTCTCAAAGAACTTCCGTTTCAGTCAGGGAAGACAGACAATAAACAAAGAAACACACACGGTTATTTCAGATGCTGATAAGTGACACCCCCCGCCGCCCTCCCCCCACACACAGGGGGATGTAATTGAGACTAGTTTCTGGGCTGGGGCGAGTGGGCGGGATGAGACAGGTGGTCTTTCAGGAGGTGATATATGAGCTGAGACCTCAGTGATGAGAAGGAGCCATTCACACAGAGACCCGGAGGAAGAGCTTTCTAGGCTGAGGGAATGACAAGTTCAAAGGCTGTAAGACAGGAGGAAGACATGGGAGGCGGAAGTGTGCTGGGCAAGGTGAGCTGAGGCTGGAATGGCAGGGGGGAATCAGGTCCGGTAGGACCTTGCAGGTCACAGTAAGAGGAGTGGGATTTAACTGAAGTGTGATGGGAACACATTAGAGGGTTTAAACCTGGAATAACTAACATAAGACTGATGTTTTTGAAAAGGACAGGCTGAACTGGGTGGTGGTGGAGATGAGCTGGACAATGTTTGGGGTGTATGCCGTGGAGGCAGACTGTGAGTCAATCTGTGTTGAATAGAGGAAGAACCTGCTGATGGGCTGCAGGTGGAGATCTTTGCATGTTTGGATAGAGTAATTGGGTGATGGTGGTGTCTCTCCAGATGCCTCTTTAGCTCAGGGTCCCTCCAGGGCGTCTCTGGCGAGCTTCCTACCTGTTTCTGGGTGGTAGAGACACCTTCTACCAAGTACGCAGGAGGCTCCTCCTGCACTAGAAGCTCTTGAACAAAATTAAGTATGTCAGCAAAAGGGAAGTGAGACCGTCTAGAGGGGCAACATTAATTGCATTGACATCTCAGAACTATACACACACACGCACACGCAGTTTTCTCATGAAGCTTCTGAAGTTCTAAAGATCTAAAGACCAGCTTTTCAGAAATGAGCATCACTGACTGTAGATGTCTTCCCTTGAGTATGCATACAGGGGGTAAAGCCCTGAAACTTTAAAGCACGACCATAGGTTATTAATGAATGTGCACGTGGATCAAACAAGCCAGCACGTCTACAAAGCCTCACCTGTTCTTGTTTTCTAGCTCAGCAATCAGCTGCCTTTGCTGCTTATTCGCATCGATGGTGAAAGAGATGTCAGGAGCACTTCTTTGCTGAGTTGGCTGCTGTAAAATAAGTAGTTTGGAAGATTTCATATTGAGAATGTGAACCTATGTATTTGGGAAGGCAGGAGTCATGAGATATGCAGACAAGGAGGAGGGAACTATTTCTATCAAAACAAAGAAAGCAAATAAATAAAATTCAATTGCCATTCTTCTCCTATAGACCAACTTTTCTGTGGATCCGGAGCACATCTGCGAGGTGGAAGACAGAACAGAATTCTCTGGCAGGCAAATACACAAAAGGTAGGAAAAATGATTTTTCAGTTTTCTGATTATCTTTGGGAAGTGATTTTATTTTTGCCACACTATCCCCATTGTACCTATTCTTTCATTATAGGTGGCTTTAAAAGATGTTGCACTGTTGAGAGGGTGCGTTCTCTAGAGTTACTGTTCAATTACTGTAATATACAGTTAAAAATACAGTTTTAGGCCAGGCGTGGTGGCTCACGCCTGTAATACCAGCAATTTGGGAGGCTGAGGCGGGCGGATCACTTGTGGTCAGGAGTTCGAGACCAGTCTGGCCAACATGGGGAAACCCCATCTTTACTGAAAATTCAAAAATTCGTTGGGCCTGATGGCACACACCTGTAATCCTAGCTACTAGAGGGGCTGAGGCAGGAGAATCGCTTGAGCCTGAGGTGGAGGTTGCAGTGAGCTGAGGTCATGCCACTGCATTCCAGCCCGGGTGACAGAGCGAGATTCCATCTCACAAAAATAAATAAATAAAAATACAGTTTTAAAGTCATAGTAAGACTTGCTTTTCTGATTCTTCTAATCAGCAGACTTTTATGTATTTCTTTATTCACATATGTAATTTTAGATTGATGAATTCACATATTCATGTATATTCTTTGATTTGCTGCTTCTACCTTCCCACCACTCAAGCCCATCATTTTCAGTAATGCAATCAGCTTTAACAACTGGTATACATGCAGTCATAGCTTTCTGCATTCTCAGATAAATATAGATATCATTAATCATATCATACCATATATATATCTGTGTATGTTTATGTATATTTAGTCAAAGATTTATTTGGTGTTGTTTTACAAAAATGGGGTCAGATTATGTACACTTGTCTGTGTCTTGCTTTCTTTGCCTTACAGTACATTTTGGAAATTCCTCCAGACCAAATTTTTTTTTTTTTGAGGTGGAGTCTCACTCTGTCGCCCAGGCTAGAGTGTAGTGGTGCAAGCTCAGCTCACTGCAAGCTTTGCCTCCTGGGTTCACGCCATTCTTCTGCCTCAGCCTCCCAAGTAGCTGGGACTACAGGCGCCCACCACCACACCCAGCTAATTTTTTGTATTTTTAGTACAGACGGGGTTTCACCGTGTCAGCCAGGATGGTCTCAATCTCCTGACCTTGTGATCTGTCTACCTTGGCCTCCCAAAGTGCTGGGATTACAGGCATGAGCCACCACACCTGGCCCTCCACACCAATTTTTATTGTTTTAAAAACAAATTTTTAAAAATCACAACTAATCTTTCTACTGAAGAATGCAAAGCTTTTAAAAATGGCAACTATTGCCTAAACCAGATGCAGAGAATCTTGTCCTGCTTTTTAATGTCCATAAACCTAACTGTAGGAAAGATTAACTTTTGTAAAGGTTTTGCTTTTATAAAGCTGTCTATGCATTTTAATTCACACCTCTTTTCAGCAAAGAATGACTTGTGTAGCTAACAAGAAATTTTGAGGTCCTACATTTTAGATTCTAAATGACTTTCGATAGCTAATTCTGGCTTATGGCAGCCATGACTTGTGGTTCAAGATTTTCTTCTGATTTCATTACATAAGACTTCCTTTTCTGGCATATACTTTATGTATTGATAAATGGTAGAAACTTACCTGAGCCAGTTGTGAATTTCAGTTATTGCTTTGCTATGTATATTAATTGATCAGGAATTATACAGAAAAACATTGACCCAAGTAAATGACCTTTCTATCTCATTTCTAACCAAGTGTCATTTTACTAATCATGATTTATTCAGCTAATCATACTATTCTTAATATGTGGTTATGAAGAGATTTACAAAGGAACTAGAATTAATGTGTGGACGGTATCTTTCCTATGATGGATCCACAAATGTTATATATAGTGTATGTAGGCAAGGAACACAAGTTACTAATGTTCCCTAGAAAGAAACAGAACAAGACTGGAGAAGTTAGTGCACATATAAATAATAACATGTGCATGGAGATTTAGCAGTCTGCCAGGGATCACTAACTCAAAGGCTGAAAGGGGCAGGGAAGTAACGCAAGGGAGGGAGGTGGGCCAGGGTAAGGGTTGTGGCAAAGTGCCACATGCTTGCCCTGTCCGAAGCGGCAGAGGAATGCCTCCACTCCAGCTGCCTGCTGTCAGAAGGAATATGCATCTGATCTGGTCAGTCTTTTAAGATAAGATGAAAATCCAGACTTTCAAGGAAAATCATCTGATTTGTAAGTCCTGACATCTAATAAAGAATTGAAAACACTGTAGGGCTCAACAAAACATTTCTGGGGGACAAATTTGGTCTGCAGGCTGCCATTTTGTAATTGCTGGTTTATGCAGTACTTTCATACATTTTACTGTCTCAGTGGATGCTAATAACAGGCAGCACTGACATATATAATGAGCATATTTACGCCTATGTACAGACGAGGAGACTGAACTCAAGCAGTGCTTTGTATGAGGTCATGGAGAGCTGGGACACACATTGCTAATCCCATATCTTGGTATACCATAGCCTCTGTTTATAGAGGTATATGCATGGATAAAGGCAAGAAAACTTGGAAAAGAGGTTTTTCCAGAAACCTTGTTTTGCTTTTACTTTCAAGTGACTCCTGGAGGCGTTGCTTGTCCTAAAATCTAGTTCTCCCATATTCTCAGCTGATTTTATATTTCGATTTTAACACGTTTGCTTCTTACTTATGTCCCTTAAAATTTCATATACTCCAATTACATCTCTGTTTCACCACATCTGATTTTGGGGGCACATAGCACACTTTTAGCCTGCCCTGGATCCCTTCCATCTTGCTCATGGTAGTTTCTAACAGTGTTACAATTGTGGATGTCACAGAGAACACGTGCCAGGGCTAATGCAATGGGTCATTATGCAGCTCCCATCTGGGATCATTTGGTTAAATGCTCAGCAGGAAGGGCTCTGATAACGGCAACATCTGATGTGAGAGGTGCAGGCAACAGCTTCCTCACTTGCTCCCCGCCACTCTTTGTCCTTTTGACGCACTAATTGCAACTCACCCTCAGTCAGCACAGATGAATTCCGAATCAATGTGTCGAGGTGACAGTTGCTTTTGTCTCAGAGACAGACACAAATGGAGAAAGCTTTATTATTTCTACTGGTATATTTTAAGCATCACTTGCAACTACTCTACCTCAAATTTAGTGCTTTCACTAACCACACCTGCTTTAAATACATTAAAGGAGTCACAACCAGTCCTTGCCCACTTCCTCGGGCCTTCATATGGAGTTGACACTGAGTGAAGGGGGATGCGAGGATTCCAGCTTGACTCCAGGGTCACACTACTGTGGATGGTTTTGTTTCTCAAGTCTTCCATTTTTAAACTGTAAATTCACCACCAAGACACCATAAACATAGCAACAAACACATGCGCAATAAATTAGCACAAATTGTCCTGGTAATCAGCACCAGCTATAATAACAATAAACATGACATATAAAATTCAAGGATCCCAGATGCCAACAGATGAATCCTTTTACTCCAACTACTTACAGATGAAGAGGACTCTGCTGCCAGCCTTGCTGCATACCTGGCGATTAGCCTGTGTTCTTCATCAAGCCGGTTTGAACTCTCAAGCATACTATTAAGAACAGAGCAAGAAGGAGACTGTTAGGAAGCTGAGAAAGATTGCTGCAGTCATATTACCACCAGGAGTTTTTACTATTTCAATGTTTCAGTGCAAAAAATTTGCAAGTGACACAAAACCCTGTTAGATTAACAATCTCGGCTTAAATTTGTAACATGATCTAGTATGTAGTCAGGAAGGTCATTAATAAATCCTGTCTTCAGTCAATTCAATTGTCTTACTAAGAAAGCCTCATAGAGAGGTGACTATTCTGATCAATACATCTGATGTAAGAAGAATTTCTCCTTACTTTGATTGCCTTTAATGTTTTTTCTTTCCTTATTACACAAGTAACACATGTCCAAAATTAACATGTTAGAAAATATGAAAGCAGGAAGAAAGAAAAAAAATCATTGTGGTCAATGTCCAGTGATCCCTACCTGCTGGTATTACATTCTCATGTAATTTCCTCCCCTTTAGGATGGGCTGGACTTACTACTAATCTGCCTCTAATGAATAGCATATGGCAGAAGGAATGGAATGTCACTTCCAACATGAGATTATAAAAAGACCATGGCTTCCATCTTGGGCTTGCTTGCTTTCTCTTTAGCTCTCTTGGTCTGTCTGGTGGGAAAATAGCTGTCAGGTCATAAAGCAGCCTTTACGGAAAGATGTAGGCGATGAGAAACCCAAGCAAGCCAATTACCACGTGAATGAATCCCCATTGGTAGAGCCTTCAGATGAGATCACAGCCTGAAGTGACATCTTGATTGCAACCTCATGGAAGCCCTTGAACCAGAAGGACCTAGCTAAGCCAAACCTGGATTCTCAACCTACAGAAATTCTGATATGATAAATGTTTGTTGTTTTAAACTACTAACTTTTGGGATAATTTGTTATGCAGCATAAGGTAACTAATACAAGTCTCATCTATACTATTACTACCTATTTATAACCTGCCTTTTATATTTACTTCCAGAGAAACAGAATTATAGTAGTGACTCCCAATGACATTAATGGAATTTTTTAGTGCCTCCTATAAATTTACAGAAACTGTTCATACTAGAATAAGGATGATCTGAGTTCCTAAAAACTAATGCAAATAGAAGCATTATTAATTCTTCTGTATTTCAGAAAACTTCATTCTCTGAAATCCTCCATTCAAGACTAAGTTTTGGGTGCCATTAAAAATAATTCTACGAAACATACCAATAGCACTAATCTTGTTAACAGACTAGTTGGTTGTAGTTTGGCTTATCGGTTATTGTGGTATGTTTCAGTTCAGAATCAAGATCAGAAACTAGTTCCTCTCATTTATAAACATAGTCTTCTGCATCCGTTCTTATACTTATGGCTCTTCCTTAAAGAAATTAACTCATAAATACATATTGTAAAGACACCCTCTTATGCCAATATTAAGGTTGTAAGAATTATTCATTGTAATCATTTAGATCCATACCAAGTAACATACTATTATATCATTTATATGTACATTTACAAATAGAGTAAACATGAAACATAGTGTTTTAACCTTTGTTCTGAAGTGAGAAGATGAGTGAGTAATTATGTTCTTCCAGCATTTTGGCTATGTCACTTCCAAATAGCTCTTCTCTGGTTGGCTGAATCCACTATATAACAGGTTTTTTTTTTCTTGTCATTCATAAGACATTCCTGTCTTCATTATCTCTGCTCTACATATATAAGCTATAGCTGTCTTCATGTGCATACTTCCACTCTAGACTTAGCCCTTTTCTCTGAGCTATAATAACTAGAACATTCCTGGATTTCCCTATCTAACAACTGATTTCTCCTTCCTCAGAAAAAGAGGCTTCTCTTTCCTTTTGCTCAAATGAGATAATATATGCAAAAAGCATCAAAAGAGTGTGATGCCTGGAACACGTGAGGTGCTCAAAAATATTAGTTAATACAATGTTATTATTATTTTGCCTTTTAAGTAACATGTTCATATCCATTAGTAATCCTCATCTTCAAAATATCATCTGAGAATTACCTAGAGCAGTGCTTTTCACATTTTAAAGTGTAAGCATATCACCTAGGGATCTTGTGAAAATGCAGTTTCTGGTTCTGTGGTGGTACGGTAGGGGAGGTTGGGAGGGTGGGACCTGAGAAAATGCATTTCTAACAGGCTTCCAAGAAATGTCCACAATATTGGTCCAGTGTACTGGTTCAACACTGAGTATCAAGGATCTAGAAGATCTTGAAAACAAAATGGAAAACACAAATACGTGAAATGAAGCCGAAATATAAACGATATAAAAGAGAGCGTTTCTCATGAGTATTTAACAGATATAAACATTCCCTTAAGACAGAAAATTGTCGGATATCGGGCTTACATAATGTATCAATCCCAGTGGATTGAGATTTTATTCAGTACACAAGTTTAGATTTGGAGTAAGAAAATAATTTTAAGAGCAAAGGCAGAGTTAGCTCTGGAAAACTGATGCTTTAAAGCAGATGTCTGCCTTTATAAAACAATGTCTGCATTCTGCAATGGTTAAAAATAATAACTAAATTCCTTATTACAGCTTCAATGAAAAAGAGAAAGTCACACTGTCTTTTCTTTAGACATCAAACTACCCCACAAAGAGACAACTGAATTTGATTTTAACATGTTTATAATTTCTGGCTCATGTATTAGGGACTATACATCTAATTCAACACAGTGTGTGCGGATTACAATGCCCATTGCTCCAGGCCCAGGAACGTGATCTCTTTGACACCTTGAAAGTGACTTTGTCAGAAACATTTGTATTTTGATAAATAATTTTAAAAACCTTGATAAAAACTTCTGATAAAAGTATCTTTTAAAATGAATGACTAGCTAGTGTAAGTAATATGAAGGTTATGTTTTTAAAAAGCCTTCTAGAAATGTAAGACGTGAAAATATGGGATTCTGTATAGCAAGCGACAACTCATACTTCCACGCCTTTCCTCCCCCAACACTAAGTGAATGAGGGCCTGTGTGATATATTACCCCTTTGTGCACATGAACAATTTATGGGTCCACATGTGCCATTTCAGCATGTTCAAATTACACAAGGGTGAAGGAGGCATTCCTCTGATAAATTTCTCTATTTCAAGACTTCAATTACAAATAGTTGAAAATGAATGGTCAATAATCCCTAAATCATTAAAATAAATACCAATTCCAACACTTTCTCCAGCCCTAGCTATTCATTTCGGGACTTTATAATCAGTAATCTTGCTACGAGACTATGATGAATTAAAAAGTGATTGCAATGTTGACTGCATTTCAGAGCAGGAAAATCCATTATTTTGAAAATACTCCACTTTCTACCTGAAATGCATGGCCAGTGTCTGTTGCCAGTGATTTCAACATGGCATTCTAGGAAACTCAAGTGGCCCCAGCTGAACTAGGGCTTGTGAAAGTGTGATTTGGCAGAGATATCTGGGAACTCAGGGTTTGTTCACATTCCTTTGATTTTTTTCTGGGCCTTTCTGCTTTCCAGTTTAGGGTAGTCAACCAGAAAATATTGTGATCCAAAGCATATAGCATATATAAATGTAAAAGCAAAAGCATATATAAATGTTTCTATTTTTTTTCATATTTTTTCTACTACTCTGGATAGTGATGGGAATTTTATCACTAGAAATTAATTTAGAAGGCCATCGAGTTTCATATACTACTCTTCTATTAAAAGGATTAGTGCCTGAGAAAGCATTATTAGTTAACTTAAATGGAAGATTGCTTTATTAGATTATTTCCTATCTTTGGCAGTTGGTTTAGAGCAAAATGCTAAGGGAATAGAGCACTTGTTTTTGGCATTTAGGAGTCAGCGAGCTCAAGAGAGTCAGGGTAGAAAGGAACAAAGTGACAATGGGGACAGAGAAGTGGTTTTATGGGACTGAAGAATGGGGAAAGAAACTAACTCTCAAAGCTTAGTGTAGTGGCCCTGTGTGAGTGGTTTTGAACAACAAAAAAAGACAGGAAATCATGAAATGGCAATCTTCATGGATAACAATAAGACTTTACCACAATAATGGCTTCCTTAAGGGAGACCTTTAAACTCCTTTATTGAGACCCTGACTTCAATAACCCTCTATGTTACAGTCAAGGTCATGCATTCTACCTTCTGAAAACTCTCAGACTCCCCCATTTCCTTCTACTCCAACTGTTCCTGATGTGACAGTCTTTAGATTTATATTTCCAGGATTCTAAGGAAATACCTTTCTCAGAAGTCCAGTTCTATAATTGAAGTTCCTAAAAATTTTACTAAAGAAAAGGAGTTGTGTTAACAGGAAATGAAAAGTCATATAAAAGAGACACTGTCAGTAAGTGTAGATAACTCTTCTTTTTTTCTTTCAACAGATTATAATTTCTTTTTCAAAAGATTGCAGTAAACTCACATTTTTCAAAATCAACAAAATGTACTAAAGACAGTCAGTCAAATCTTGACCTACACATTAAAAATATTAAAGGCATACAATTCAGTGGATTCAGTAGTGAAATGGGTTATGGATTCAATTGTGTCTCCCCCAAGATTTATATGCTAAAGCATATGAATACCCCCAGTACCTTAGAATGTGACTATGTTTGGAGATAGGGCCTTTAATTACAGTTAAATGAGTTCATAGTGTGGGGCCCTAATCTCATAGGACTGATGTTCTTTTAAGGAGAGGAGGAGACACTAGGGTAGAGAGAAAAGGTTATTTAAGGGCATAGCAGGAAGGTGTCCCTCTGCAAGTCAAGGACAGGAGAAACCAACTCTGCTGGCACCTTAGTCTTGGACTTCCAGCCTCCAGAACAGTGAGAAAATAAATTTCTGCTGTTCAAGCCATCAAGTATGGCATTTTGTTTTGGCATTCTTAGCAAACTAATACAAAGATGAAGAATCGAGGGGGCATTAAAATTAAAAAGAATTCTTGCCCAATTATCACTTTAAGTTTAAAAAAAAATGTTGGAACACCCTATTAGTTGCTCTGTCGATATCAGTGAATTGCTGGTGCTTATCTTTGCCCATGTCTACCCTCTACACGAAGCTTAATACTTCAATTTTTCATCTATTTTATACTTCTATACGAAATGTTCAATTTAAGTGCTACTCTGTAACAGTGATTTTTTTAAATAGTAAAAATTCTAATTTTGCTAGTAAAGTTTCTGACTACTCCTAACAATTTTGTTTAGGGTAAGATGGAATTTTTTAGCTACAGCACTACTGATATTCTACAATATCAACAGATGTTTATAGAGCACCTACTATGTGCCTGGCACTGTGCTAGATGTCAGAGATAAGGTGGTGAACAAGTTGGAGAGGGTCCCTGCCCCATTGAAGATACAGTAAGTAGTGAGTCAACCAACCAGCCACCAATCAACAAACTAACCAGCCAGCCAACCAACCAACCAACCAACCAATGAGCCAACCAGCCAACCGGCTAACCAGCCAACCAACCAAACCATGATTGCAGCTGATAAGAAAATAAATAGTATGCTATAATAGAGACTAATATAGGAGACCTACTGGGGGAGGTGTCTTTAATCTAAGACTGGAAGCTAGACAAGCAAGTTCATGTGCATATAGTAGGGGTGAAATGAGAAAGAATGTTCTAGACAGAGGGGAGAACTAGTATTGAGGTCTTGAGGCAGGAAAGAACTTGGTTCATTGGAGGAATTGATCAAAAACTGACATGAATAAATGTAGTGATTGAATGGGAGAACCCCAAGAGATGTGAGGCTGAGAAAGGAATAGGCAAGGACTAAGTTACATGCAGATTTGTACACCATGGTGAGTGGTCTGGGTTGTAAACTAGGTCCAATAGGAATCTATTAAAGAGTTTTAAGCATGCAAGTTAATTAAAATTTAGACCTCGTAAATGAAATTCTGAAATAGGCATTCTTAGACATCTTTTTTCCCCAAAGCATAAAATACTATGGAACAATTTTAAACTAGATGGATTATTAATCCACTTAATAAGAAATCTATTGGCAACACAAATGTACACTTTCTTGTACTTGAGGAAAATATAAGCAGAACAATTTTAACCTAGTCATATGACATCAGGTGTCTAATCAAGTGACAATGGTTAGAGATAGAAGTTCTGGGCTGGTTTCAAATCATTTGGTTGGTCCACTACAGACCCTGGCTATAAACTAACAAGCCCAGGCACTTGACAAGCTTTGGGGGCAGGTAGTAAAAGCCTACTGTATCACATTTTCAGACTCCTTCTCCTGCAATGAAGAAGATGCATACGAATTATTAAGGCTTTTAAAACTTCATTGAATTAGGAAGGAAGCAGAAATTCTCCCTTGAGCTGCAGTTTATTTATTTTACTTATCTGACATCAGAACCAGCAATGACATAAGTGTTTCTTTAGTAGCCAACTACTACAAATAAGTCAGTTTCCCATTGTGTTAAGTAGTTAATATAGGGTAGAAGACCCCCACATAGAGTTAATCAGGATTATGTCTGAATAACGGCAAAAACAAAGCTTTTGATGGAGAATGGCTATAAGGTTCCTGTTTGCGGAACATCTCATGAAGGGTGCACAGACAAGGAGGCTAAGGAATAGGGAGGAAAATAGATGGGACCCAGTGTCATAGGACCTGTTTGCAAGCACTTACTAGCATGTGACTTTAGATAAGTCACTTAATGTCTCAAAGCTCATATTTTTTAAACAGTGAGATGGAAATAATCATATCCAACCTTCTAGGACCATGAGAAGTAAATTAAATAATTTGTGGAAAAAGGCTCTGTAATTTTTGAAGCATTTTATAAATACAAAATTTAGTATTCATACTCCAGCTGTTGAGATAAAAGAAAATGAAGACAAAACTCTTGCCCTTTTTGAAGCTTACAATTAACGTGAGAAGTCACAACTCAAGGAACTGCATACATAAAAGGTAACTTTTAAGAATCACCATTCCTGTTACTAGTATGTGCTCAAAATGTTTGCTAAAATCAAATAAAAACACTAGAATAAGATATGCAGTTTCAGTAAATACGTGGAGGATGCAGTGTGAAGGAGGTATCCACAAAAGATCCTGAAAGGCATGTGTTGATGCAGACTTTAAAAAAGGTGATGAAACACAGTGGTTATGAACTTGGATGGATAATGGTTAAAATCTCTGTCCCACTTTTTATAGCTGTGGGACTATGGGAGAGTCAGGTAAGCTCTCTAAAATGATACCTTTACTTACCTATAAAAGGGAGATGATCTTATTTACTCCATGGGCTTACTTTAAGAACTAATTTAAGGACTAGTTTAAGGAGAAATTATGTATACAAGGCTCTGAACGTAGAGCTTGGCATGAGGTAAGTGTTTTAAAAACACGATTATTATTACTATTATTATATGTCTCACTGTGACTTGATGGTAAAGCATTGTAGCTACAATGATGTTAAAGGAGGTAAGAGGTCATTACGTTACTTATAGAATCATGACAGCTGTGAGGAATTGTTAGGATCTAATTAAACATAAAAGGGAAGAAAACATAAGAAATTTGAAAAAGTTGGAATTTTTTAAGGATAGAAAAAAACTATGAGAAATACGGAGGGTGAAGCTATTAAAACAAAGCCTCCTTCATTGATTGGTTGGTCTTAAATTCTGCTTTGTTTTCAAAATACAAATCACATTTAGCTTTCATCAAGCAGATGCAATGTGTCTCTGCTGAGACAGATTTATGGTCTTAAGTAACCATCAAGTCAATATGATGAATCACTTGAGTAGAGAAAATGGCTGGTAGTGACAAACTCTGAGCTTTTCTCTTTGGAGATTTATTTGTTACAACCTTAATTAAGAAAAGGTCAAGAAAGAGCAGTAGAAATAACTGGAGTGTGCTTAGAATGATGGGAAGAGGACACAGGGTGAGACTGCATCATTGCCTTACAATTGAATCTATACTGACTGTATTCTTCTTCAAAGATGAACAATACCATTAACAAAAAAAATTCAGTGCTTAGTTCTACTGTTTCAGCTACCATGTAACACTGGAGTACCAAACTCCTTGGGAATAAAGCCATTTTGTAGTTTTGAGAGGCTGAGTTGTAAAAAAGTGGATACTATTTAATCTAGAAGCTCACAAAATTTGAAGAAAGGGATGGATTTAGGTCAGCCGAAGAGTGCATTTTTATCACCTTAAACAGCAGGATCTAAGGTAAAATTAAACTAGTATACCGGTTATACATTATTAAAAACATGAATTTAGATACATGTATGTACTAAAGCACATAAATGTTCATCAGTTCATGAGAACTAAAAATTATCTCATGTACTAATCTTGCAAAAATAGGTCTAAGAAGCAGTAATAGGAAGAAAATTTTAAAAATATTCAAGTGAGGAGGAGAGAGATCCAGGGGCTAATAACATCAAGTGGTAAGGGCAAGGAGCACGGAGCAATGGCCTAGCATCTGAGGGATGCGTTGGTGAAATACTAGCTTGGTGCAAAAGTAATTGCAGTTTTTGCCATTACTTTTAATGTAATTGTCATTAATTTTGCCAATTACTTTTCCTCTAATAGTAGAGGAAAGAGGACTTGCGATGCTAAAGGTTTGAAACATTTTAATGGAAATTGAACCCATTGGCTCTCTTAATAATTATAACTATGGAAAATCCATGGGTCCTTAGTTCAGAGAAAATTGAAGTGGTTGAGAAAAATTGACATATTTTCAAGGAACTGGTTTGCTAAATATGTTTATAAAACAGTCATCTGAACTGGATTGAAAAATACACATGATAAATACATAGTTTGCCCTTTTCCTTTAATTCAAGTTGCAAATCTACATTTATTATTAACATCAAGTAACTTTAACCAGCGGAAGGAGTCTCCTATGTCACAATTAAAATGGAGAAAAGCCTTTTGAATGGCTTTATCCAAGCACACAGGGCTATCTTAATTTCTGAATTTAACATTTCTGAAACTAAGTTTTGTGTATTCCAAGATGTAAAAGCAGGCTTTAGCAGGATGATCATCAGAGACATGTATAATAGAATTGCTGAAAGACAATTGTTCCCACTGTTATCATTGTTAAAGAAATGATTTCCATTTTGTGATTCAATTACATCACATTTTTTCTTTTTCACTCTTGTCTTGAGTAAAATGAAGCACTGTTTTCCAAATCAGCAGAGACATCCATGTCCTTGGAATACGACAAATTCTTGTATCACCATCCTGTGGTAATTTGGCATGACATGTTAGCACAGAACTGAATGGTGGGGCCCGGAGTCCTGAATCTACCTGAAGGCTAATATTTAGCAAGGCATCCCTTTATGCAAGTTTTCGCTTTAGCTAATATATAAACAAGGATATGAATCTTATGGTTTCTTCATGGGAAGTATACAAACTAACATCACAAAAGACTTCTTAACTGAATCAGTTAACAGTGCTTCAGGGTCACCACTGGCATCCAGTGACCTTGCTCCTTGCTGAGACTGCTTGTCACCAGCTCAGACTGCATCCCTCTCTAAGGACAGTCAAGCAGCCAAACCTGCACTAACCATGAGGGGTTGTTCCGGAGCATGTTGACATACAACCCGATGAGAACATGTTCATCAGCTAGCCTGTCTGCCACATTCAGGCTGTACTGTATCCTGAAACAGGGCAGGGGGAAAGAAAGGGTGTTGTTAAGAGAGGTGGACAGAAATAAGCAGAGAAGGTAGGAGTGAGTTTTTGGTAGAAAAGACATTTAGAAAACCAAGCAAGTAAAGGAAGGGGGTAGTAAGTGATGTGCTATGAAAAACACAAGCGAAATCCAGGCAATAAAACCCACAATTCTATTTCACTAACTTTAAAAATAAAGACTTCCATTTAGGTCAAATAAAGTTTTAGAAAACAGATTTACATTTTTCAACCACTAAGGCCAAGGTATTCATCTGTACAGTAAATACATTGAAATGGGTTGCAAGCAAAGATTAAATATCCTTCAGAAAATCGAATCTTCAGCTTAGTCATTTCAACAAAGAAAAAGACACAAATCTGGGAAAGTGAATAACAACACAGATGTGTCTACTGGAAATAACTACTTAGTGCTGTTAATTGGGTTAGAGCAGAGCTGCTTTTACTGAATCAAAGATGGTCTTTCACACACAAAGCATTTTTAACAAAAGAAATCTCCATTTTTAGTTTAGTTAATGCAGGGTTCCAGTACACTCTGGCTGAAACTTACCCTTTGCCCTTCAGAAAAGCTGGAGCAGCCCTAGCCAGCAGTTTGTTCTGCTCTACTTCACTGTCCTTGGGAGGAGAGCTAGTTAATAAGATGGGAAAGCCAAGAAGAGCGTAAACACCGCAATGCATTCAAGAATAGAAACTGGCAACAGACACTCCCAAGTCTAGATCCAAGTTCCATTTGGACAGATCTCTTATTATTTTGAAATGTTCAAGATGTTTTCAGATTTCCACAGAGTTCAAGTAGGAGTAGAAACCCAGTCTGAGAACACAACCGCAATCACCATGATCCCAGATTTGACCTCTGCTATTTGCTTAACAAGAAAGCATTTATACTGGGTATGTCTAGACATAATGAAAATTCATTCAACATTTATCATGGCTTAGCATGTAAACAGTCCAGCAGTTCACTAAGTCCTGCCAGCCTTTAGATCCCACTCAAGAACTTTAGCCTTCCCTGCATCCTCCATCTTTCTGTGCTGAATAGAAAGACTTGAAAATTACCTAGCTAGAGATTGTTTCATATTGGAAGTGTTTTACTACTCCAAGCAAAAGCCACATGATCTTTGCTGTGGAGCTACAAAGAAAATTTTCAGAGAAACATATCTTTGAGTCTTATACATATATGTTGTTATTTCTTATGTTTATATTAATACAAAGCTAGTGAATATAGTCTCATTGCTAAAGCAAATTCTTAACATTATAGATTCATTATGGGAACTACTCATTTTCTTTAGTAATTTAAAGGGCAATTTTAAAGTTTAAAATACAGTTTTATTAAAGTACAAACAGAAATATAAATAATAATTCATTATGTGTGGCTACAGTAAAGTCATCCAAAATCTACTGTGACAATTTGTAGTCACACTACATTGAGAAATATGGTATTAATTCTTAGTATTACAGTTGTATTGGTTGGTAATGTGTTTAAAGAAAGTTTGCTCCTCTATAGGTTAAGTAAGAATTTGCCCTGCACACTGGTAAACCTAAAATTACCTACTCCTTCATGGAAAATAGAAAAATAAATTGTCTGTCTTTGTTTGAATACCAAATATTTAACTACTTGGATATACATTACGAGGTTCTGCCAAAAATTTTCAAGAAACTCTAAATCTACTAAATATATATATATAATGGTTTATAAATTAGTTAAAATCTTAAAAACTTTATACTACAAGTTTTAAGGCTCTATTATAAAGCACCATTCTTTCAGGCCACGAAGTACTAAAAAATATAAATTTATACATATCACATTAGAACTATGTACATTATAGTTGGAATTCTTGCTTTATAATAGTGTATATTAAAAGATTCCTTGAATAGTGAGGTCTCTGATACATTTAATATTAAATTTGATTTGTAAAGAAAATGACTAGCAAAGAGTAGACATGCATGTTTGGCAGATGAATGACATTTTCACTCAGCTCTTCAGAAAGGCATCTGTTATACAAATTATTGCTGTACTTAAAAAGTTCAACTGTATCCAAATAAAACTGACTTTCTTTTTTGAGATGGAGTCTCACTCTGTCACACAGGCTGGAGTGTAGTGGCACGATCTCGGCTCACTGCAACCTCTACCTTCCAGGTTCAAATGATTCTCCTGCCTCATCCTCCTGAGTAGTTGGGATTACAGGAACACACCACCATGCCTGGCTAGTTTTTGTATTTTTAGTACAGATGGGATTTCACCATGTTGGCCAGGCTGGTCTCGAACTCCCAACCTCAAGTGATCTTCCCCCCTTGGCCTCCCAAAGTGCTGGGATAACAGGTGTGAGCCACCATGCCTGGCCCAAAATTGGCTTTAAAAATAAATTAGATTGTGTTTTAGGAGAATTTACTTTCCTGATGATCTTAATACTTATCTTTATCCAGCATATTGATGTTTTCCTTTTAAAACTGCAAAACCTGCCCATCAGGGCCAAATAACCACCTTCAGCCATCATTTTCTGTGATGTACCATTATCCCACCAAAACACTTTGTTTTCTGTGATATACCATTACCCCACCAAAACTGCATTCCAAACTATGTCTACTGAAGCAGATCTCCATACATTCATTATGCAGTACCTACAGTACCCCTGCTGCCCAATATCCCCCCAATTACTTTTTGTAACTAAAGATAGATGAATCTATTACATAATTTATTTCAGATGCTTGCAAAACCATTCAAAACACTGTGTGAAACATCCATAAGTCTTCCCTCCAAACTAAACTATCTCCCTGCCTTCTTATGCTTCTTTGTTCCTTGAATCCCAGAGATTGTGGCAATAATTTCTTAAGCAAATAGCTGAATAATTGCACAGGGACAACCTCTCACACTGAATGTGCAAGATAACAAGCAAGAATCAGTAGAGAAAAGAAACACAGGAAGGTCAACCACAAAGATGTGTTTGCCACAAATTATTCTGGTGAAGTTCTACGGGAGGAAGAAGATGTGTCAGTGAAGGCCCAGAAATGTGGTTCCACCACCCACCACTGACAAAGCCCAAGCATGAAGGAGCCCTAGCCTCGGTATTGTGTAGGGGTAGGGCTGAGAGAAGGGGGCAATAGGCCAGACTTTCCTTTAGTGGCCTTCTTTTTTTTTTCTTCAAATCTTTGGGCTCCTCTCCTCCTTCCCCTATTCCACTTGCCTGTCTCCCCTCTCCTCTTCCTTTTCTTCCTTGTTCTAACCAAGTCCCTTCCTCCCTCAAAGGAATGAGACATATTCTATGTATATACATCTCTTAACTTTTGCTGTCATTTTCTTTGTGTTGGCCCTTGCCGGTGTTGGTTTAAAGAAATAGTTTAAAACCTTTTATCTTCCTTTCCTTTCCCATGCGGATTCTTAGAAAAAACAATTCTTGGAAGATAGGGGAGTTACACCATGAACATTTATGAGTTTCTGGAAATAAACTATTTTGTTTTGCTATAGCTCTTAATTTCTAGTGCCAGAAGAACTTCTAACTTTTTGATACTCACTGTTCACATAGTTTCTGTAATATCTAGAGTTAGCTTCAAATTCTTCTCATCATCTCTTTCTAGGAAGCCAAAAATATGACCACGTATAGCGGAAGCCAAATGCATGATGAAAACAAGACAAAAATGGCCACTCTTTCAAAATGAAATGAATCAAGAACCTTGAGAGTTGACTGGGAGACAGGTTTCACTTAAAACTTGGGTCTTTAAAGTCTTTTCACTTGAAGTACTTTCCACCAGAACCTCTTCCAGCAAAGTGAAATTTTTTCTCTTGAGTTGCTGTGAAAACAGTGATTGCTATGGTTTGAATATTTGACCCCTCCAAACTTCATGTTGAAATTTGATCCTCAATGTTGGAAATAGGGCCTAATGGGAGGTGTTTGGGTTATGGGGGCAGATCCCTCATGAATGGCTTGGTGCCATTCTCACAGCAATGAGTGAGGTCTCACTCTATTAGTTCCCTTGAGGGCTGGTTGTTACAAGCAGCCTGGCACCTCTTCTCTGTGGCTTGCTTCCTCTCTTCTCATGTGATCTTGGCACAAACCAGCTTCCCTTTGCCTTCTGCTGTAAGTGGAAGCGGCCTGAAGTCTCACCAGAAGCAGATGCTGATGCCATACTTCATGTACAGTCTGCAGAACCATGACCCAAATAAACCTCTTTTCTTTTCTTTTTCTTTTTTTTTTTTGAGACAGAGTTTTGCTCTTGTTGCCCAGCCTGGAGTACAAAGGCGCGATCTCGGCTCACTGCAACCTCCACCTCCTGGGTTCAAGCAATTCTTCTGCCTCAGCCTCCCGAGTAGCTGGGATTACAGGAACCTGCCACCACACCCAGCTTTTTTTTTTTTTTTTTTGTATTTTTAATAGAGATGGGGTTTCACCATGTTGGCCAGGCTGGTCTCAAACTCCTGACCTCAGATGATCCACCTGCTGTGGCCTCCCAAAGTGCTGGGATTACAGGCATGAGCCACCCTGCCCCGCCTAAACCTCTTTTCTTCGATGATTACCCAGCCTCAGGCACTCCTTTATAGCAACACAAAGGATCCCTCAAGGCTCTATATTATCACAGTCTTTCATAGACTAATTTCGATTCTAAACTTTCATTTTGTAGCTTGGCGGTTTGCATGGAGAAGTTAAGTTTCTAATTCTTTGTGGGATTTAGGATCAGGCACAATGGAACCTACTTCCTGACTAAGGAAAGAGTGCTTCCAGCATATCATTGTGTCAGAATGTGACAATGGCTTTCATACAACCCAGCCTGAGCTTCAAAAGCTGCTTCTGTTCTACATGCCTTGTCTTCAAATCAGAATGTATTCTTCCTTTTAAGCTCTGAAACTGGGAACTATTTGGGGTTCAACTTGACCATGGGATACACCTTTTCTAATCTGAGTTTCAAAGAGAAGCAAGACTATCATTTCTAAAATTATATGCACACAAATCTGTTTTTCTTATCATCTTTTTCTGTTCACTAATCCCTTGCCACTGTATGTGCATATCCTTTCACACACACATTATCACCGATGGTTGTGGGAACAGCCATACCTTGGAGGGCATGGCATGGTAAATTTTGAAGTTCATGTATCTGCTGAAAGAAAAAAGGTAGGAAATATTCCTTTAGACTTCTTTTTCTAACAAAAATCCTCTAGCTTCTCATCATTTCCTTTTTAGACCTTTGGAAAGTAGCATATCTAAAGATGAACATAAAAAACCTTCTTCCAAAATTTTTCACACACACACACACACACACACACACACACACACACACACACACAAAATGACACAATGGGTTCTGGAAAAGTAGAACAATCTCAAAATGTTTCATACTTATTTAAAAAATTATCCCCTTAGCTTTGAAGGGTGATGACTGATGCCAATAGTTTTACTTCAGTGAAAATATTTGTGGGTTGGTCCAAAGGTAACAAATCACACACAGATGCTTCCTGGATACATGAAATATATTTTTAAAAACCACTTCTGCTAATGTTGAGTTACTATATTAGCCCTTGACAAAGATTATTTTTTCTTTTATTGAACATGATATTAAAGGCCTGGCTGCAGTCTCACAGAGAACAAATATTATAGAAACAAATTATATTAATATAGAATAATTATCACAATGGTTAAAAGAAAAACAATATTTGAAATATAGCAAATTAAGAACAGATATTTTCATTTCTATTCTTAAATTATTAATAAGCTTGTGTGACATTTGGATTTGTGAAGAATCACTTACAAAGTTGGCTGTCTCCTTAAGTAACTATCTATAGTGTATAAAATTTTCCTTCTCACTAGAATTACATAGTTTAGTAGTAAGGCCATCACACTAATTTAAATACAATAAAAAAGAATCCACAAATCTGTTTTGTCAAGAAATAATGTCTTGAAACATTGTTTCTTTTTTTCTAGATTTCAGTAGCTTACATCTGAAATATAAAATATCTATTACCTGAAAATTCATAGACCAGTATTAAAAAATAGGTTAGTGTCTCAGTGGGAAAATTAGCTGTCATCAATTCAGGCTGGCATAGAAGCTGAACCATCTCAAACAGGTACCATGGAAAAAATAAGAATTATTAGGTCATATTTAATTTACTACATTGTATCCAGGTATCATCAAGTCACACCAATTACACTTTAGTCAAGACAGCCTCTAGGAAAGTTTGCTTGTTGGTACAGGGCATGCAGAGAAAATAGCCAAAGCAACTCTAGTAGGAGAATAAAGGTTACTGAACTGAACAAGATAGGTGACTGTGGTTTTAATCATGCACTAACATTTTAGTATAGAAAATTGTTAGGGTTGATGTGTAGACTGGTGTAATTCTGGTTTGGAAAAATCTAACATATTAGTGGAGCTCTGGGGCTACATGAAGTAAAGAATTATCTGCAGAGAGTGATTATTTCAAATTCATAAAATTTCATACAACATGCCCAGAAAGTTTGAAAAGAGTGAGAAATCTTCAGGGTGGTGCCAGATGTTGATTAAAAAATTTATCTGTTTTATGACTGAAAATAGATGGGCATTAATCTTAGAAAAAAATAGATATGAAGAAAACTTTGATTTTCAAAAGGAAAGGCTGCATTCAGTGTCTCAAATTTATTTTTAGCCACTTTTGATTACCAAATCACAACTATTTAAAATGTAGCTTGAACTTTTTGAGTCAGATTAAAAGCCAGGGTTGTTAAGTAAAGAATCTCTGGGTAAGCAAAAACATTTTTTAAAAATGAAAAAGGCACATTGAATTAGTATTTCTTGGGTTGAAAACCCAAACCTATCAATCAACTGACCAACAAGACAACCCAAAAAATAACTCACAACTGCTGCTCCTTTTGGAGGGATCAGGATTTGGGAAGTATCTGGGGTGGGTGCACTCTCCTCATAGGAACTACAGAGCCTAATACAGTATCATTTTAAAATTTATTTTATTTTATTTATTTTTGAGATGGAGTTTCATTTTTGTTGCCCAGGCTGGAGTGCAATGGCATGATCTTGGCTCACCACAACCTCTGCCTCCTAGGTTCAAGCTATTCTCCTGCCTCAGCTTCCCGAGTAGCTGGGATTACAGACGCCCGCCACCGTGCCTGGCCAATTTTTGTATTTTTAGTAGAGATGGAGTTTCACCACTTTGGCCCGGCTAGTCTTGAACTCCTGACCTCAGGTGATCCACTTGCCTCAGCCTCCCAAATTGCTGGGATTACAGGCGTGAACCACCATGCCCGGACATCTAATACAGTATGATTAATTAATTACTTGTTATTGCAGCAAACCAAAAACTAGCATATTAGATTGTGTTCAACATGCAATATGAATTATAAGCAATTTCCTAATATTTGGTGGAGTGATAAGACCTGGCTAGATGTTATGTAGTATAGTCAACGTGATTCCTTTTGTGAGTGCTTACCACTTTAGAGGTTGCAACTATGAAAATACCTGTGAAGACTTTAAATGATGTTTCTAAAATTGGAAGTAAAAGGAGTGTGACTAATTTTTTTTATTAGTCTTTACTGTGACTAATGAAGAAGTTTGGTCACAGTGAAAGAAGCTTACTTGACGTTAAAAAGTATTGGTTAACTTTCTCATCTAAACTAAGTAAGGATTATGGCAAGATAATTAAGATTTTAAAAAGGAGGCATGATGCCAAAAAAGATAGCAGATCCTAAGAGGCACAGAGCTGTGGGCAGTGAAGGGGAGAAAGAGCCTTTGGGGCCTGGCTTTGTGGTCAGTCCTTGCAATAATATCTGCAATAATAATAATAAGCTATCTTTCATAAGCTTAGATAATGTTGCTGGCTCACCATACATAGCTCTTAGAGCTCTTTCCCTAGTGGTGATAATAGATTTCCCTCAAATCAGCCATTCTTTCCTATAAATTTATAAGAAAACATAATAGATTTAGGCATATAGTTTACAATCAAGAAAATGAATGATGTGAATCGGTCCGTTGATTATGTTATATGACCAACATTCTACCTAACTTCTAACCAGCACTGAATGTACACATGTGCACATGTGCACACACACACAGACATACACACATGTAAGAAGACTTCAAAGGACCAAGGGAGAGTGCCTTTGAGAATCCCTTTTTTTTTTCCTTTTAAGTAAAGGAAAAGTGAATCAAGTACATAGCTAAAAAAGATGTAAGAAAAGGGAATGAGACAGATGATGCTGGTAACCAGAGGTACACACTCATAAATCTGTATGAAGTAGATTACTAGGATGTCGAAAGATTTCAAAGTTTTATCCCTGTGTCTTTTGAAGATCAAAGTGGTACGCTTGTAAAGAGCCCTAGGTGAATAATGCCAGGAGTTTGTGGGGAGGAGTCTGGAGTGGGGATTTCAATTCATCCTCATTCGGCTTTATCTTTCTAGGATCTGTCATGATACAAAAGACTGAACTTAGGCTAAAGAAAATATGGAGAACTTACCTACTTTCTTGGTGCTGCCCTATACTGACCGGCACTATACTTGGCTTGCTTAGGTTTTATTTCATTGTTGGGATGGGCTAGGGGTGAGGGCAGAGCCGTAGGTCATATTTCTTTGGTTCTGTTTCAATGATAGAAGTATAGGACCTTTAACTTTTGCCTACATCTGGCATGATGGATTTCTATCCATCTGAGTTTATCAACATGATGAAGAAATCAAAAGTGATTTACCACCAGCATTATCAAGTGATACAGAATAAGCACTGAGAGCAAGCAACTGTTTTTGAAATTGTTACTTCATTAGGAATCAGACTGTCCTCCCTAGGGGGAAAATGGATCAGGTCCAATGGTACAGAAAGGTACAAGTCCTCAGGTCTTTAACTGCAATGAGGTCCAGCTATATGACATTGTCCCAGCCTCACCTACTTAATGATCTTTCCAATAGACTCCTTAATTCAAGAGTCTTAGAAATTACCATCTGGGGTTTTTGCAAATTGTACAAAAGCAGAGACTTGTCCAAACAAGATCCAGCTTGATACACTTCACATATACACATCTCTTATATGCTGGTATGAAGCTATGAAATCCATAAAATATGTGGAAAGGAGAGGAAAGAGCTGCAAAGTCCAGCTCAAGTTGAAAAGTCTCAACACAATTTCATTAAACCCCAGAAGACCTCTATCTCCCATAAGACATACTACGAGAGGATTTTAGTGCTAGAGTAGAATGACTATGAGTCTAGCTATGGAACTACTACTATGATTAGCAATTCAGGGCTGGGATACTGACCGTGCACCGTGATCAAGCTGATTTACGTACTGCTTTATGAGGGAATGCTCTTCAGCCACAGGGCTGGATGCACTTATCCCCTCAGGTAACCTGAGGGATTCAAACAATGAGACCTCATTAAAACTTCCCATGGACAGAGCAAGGCCCACTCAGAGAGGAAAGACATTTAGTGTACACAGCTTTATTGAATAGCACCCTCAAAACAGAAACCGTAGGCCAATCTCTGTGGTGATAGAAAGAAATGTGAGCTTTAAACAACATATCTATGGTTCACAGAGAACATTCCAAAAGGACTGAAAATGGGAAAAAATGGAAATAATCATATTTTGGGTTAATGGGTACCATGCACCCTGGAGGAACCAGAACAGCTCAAAGTATTATAGGAATATTTTAGGGTAGAAGAAGTCATGTTATCCATCTAGACGCATCCACCAAAAGCACCGTCCGAGCTGAAATGATATAAAATGACCTTCAGTAAGGATGGGGTCTACCTCTGCTTGACATTTGCAGAATGCAGAGCTTCCTAATAAAAATACATATTTCTAAACATCACGTCAGGTCTTCCCTACACAGATGCACACCTGTGTCTCTTTACAGACTTTACAGTTTATGATTTCGTTCCAGAAAAAAAAAAGGTTGAATTTGCTGGTGATTCTAAAAAAGAGTGCTAAAAGGAAGTTACTGAGGGCCTAAACCATATTATTCTACTGTGGATGTTCTGCTGTATAAAACTGTCTCCTCGTTTCCACTTGTTACAGAACTTGTTTATACATCAGAAACACCATATTCTGTTTATTCTGCTAATTACAATTATGGGGAACATCTTCATCTCAGGTTCCTGTTGATGGGCACATACAGGAACTCAGAAGAAAAAATCAGCTGTGTTCTTAGTCTCATTGTCTTCAAATCCTCAGTTGAATGTACCAGGATATTAGAGTGAAACTGGCACCTTATAAACCTCTTCAGGGAAAAGATGAATTATGTGCATTTTGTGAAATATGAGGCTGTACTTTTTTTCTGCTGAAAGGCATTTGAAATCTTATGTTCAATTACTCACTCCAATTTTCCTTACCTTTGTTTTTGCTTTCCCATGAGCCTTCTTCATGTATTTATAAAATAATTATCTGGTGCTTGATTCGCAATTATTTGATCAAATGACTCAGAGCACCTCTTGACCCTGCATATGTCTGATGCTAACTCTTAGAGAAATATTTGCTTCTCCTGTTTCTTGCTCACATGGGAATGGATCTTGTGCAAAGAAATGAGATGCAGATCCACCTTTTAAAAAAGTGATTATTATTATCGATGACATTGCTTATATGGAAACTACATTTCCAAGTCTTTAGCCTCTAGCCTCAGGAACTCCAGGGTTCACCAACAAAGGATTCTTTTGTATCTTAGCTTTAAATAATGACACGCTTCACCATTTATATAATAACACACCATTGCATCTTGAAATTCCAGTTTCTTGACTTCAACAGACCACTCTGAGGACTATGAAAGTGACTTCCTTAATAAGATGGGAAGCATATGTGTCAGCAGTAAAACTGAAACATACCCCACATTCTTACTGTGGATACATTATAAATGCAGGTTTCCAGACATGACATTAATCCCCAAAGCCACCATACCCCTCTTTAAATGCATACAAATGAATGAAATTGAAAACTTATAATGGATATTTGCAAGCTTGTTTCCAGTAACAATATTCTGCCCTTGGCTTGCATGAGAATATTTTTGTTACCACAAAATCAAGGCTCATTACCAAAGAAAGGGCTTATTTTATAATAGGGTTGGAACTTACCTCCTGGTAATAAAAGGACTTCCTGAGGAGGGAACAGAGTGGGAGAACAGGGTGTCATTCATGCTGGTTACAGGTCTGGGAGGCCTAAAACAAAAGACAGTGTGAATAGAAAGTTAAAACAAATAAAAGTCACACATTTAAAACTCTCCCTCATCCTTCCAGGAAAGGGGATGGGAAGATCTGAGTTCTATCTTTCCCAGGATCAACAAGAAATCTTACATTTTCCAATTAAATTCCTTAAGTGTTTTAAGGTAACATTTCCTTGAGAATATATAATCTCAGGTAAACACTGGGAGGCAGATCTCCAGACACCACGTGAATGTTGATGTGAGCTTTGAGCCTTGATGTTTCATTGTATAATATTCTGGAATGAAACAAGGATTTTGAAGAAGGCAGTGGTATTACTTCTACTGCCTTCTCAAGAAGCCTTGAAGACCTGATCATTGAATCTACGTTCTCTTGGAAAGAGGAAGTTTCCTGAGGCTTTGGAAGGTTCCTTCTGTGTTCTCCATGATGACGGGCCTCTCCAACATGCCTGGTCTGAAAGGACACAGGCTGTACAACCATATCATACCTTATTTGCCTTTGCTCTAAGTGAAGAGGCAAGTAAGCTCCACAAGGATTTATGAAGTTAGTTTCTGTTGTTTGGGTGGTCCATATGATAGAGTATATGGTGTATGGCATCCCATAAGCTTCACTTGTTTTCTTATGATAAGAGAAGGAAAACAGAGTTCAATTTTCCTCAGAACTGTTCATGGTTCTAAACACCAACTGCATGGAGTCCATCTTCCTTGGTCTGATTTTCATTTCATTCTGTCATTCTTTTCCTATCATGAATGTTTTAGGTCAGGTAAAATGATAGGACTAAGATCCATATCTCATCTCCAAGGCATTTTTAGTCTTTTTTAGGTTCAATATAGGATAATGAATGGTAATATGAGATGGGATTTAGAGTTCAAAAGATGGAAAATGAGGTGGGGCATTTTCTGAATCACAGGAAATTTCAGTTTCACTATAATTCTATATTTGAGTTTGACAGTATAGAACATTTTGAAGATGAGACATTAATTATAGCAGCCTAAATAATCAATTTATGTTGGCTTGATTAAGAGCCAAATTTGTAAATGGTTTAATTTTTACTTTAGAGAACAGCTTTGGATTCTACAACGAAGACATTCTGGGAAAAAGATAGACTTGTATATCCCAATGTATTGACTGGAATGGACATGAAGCTCTGCAGGTTTTAAAATGTCAGCACTACATGCAAAAATTCACTGAGACTTAGAATAACAGTCTCTGGGGTTAGGGATAAAAGATTACAAATATGGTGCAGTGTGTACTGCTCGGGTGATGGGTGCACCAAAATCTCACAAATCATCACTAAAGAACTTACTCATGTAACCAAATACCACCTGTACCCCAATAACTTAGGGAAAAATAAAAAAATAAAAATAAAAAATAACATAAATTCACCGAAACTTTTTTCATGGTAGCTGGTGCTAACCTATACTCTGAGATTTTATAAGACATATCATCTGTTGGACGAAGCCAAAACAACAGATTCACTATTTCATCTACTCTAGACAAAACTGAAGTTCTGAAAACAATCTTAGTGTTTTGCATTACTTATCTAAGATGCATCTTTGATATATAAGGGAGCAACACAAGGCTAGTTTAAAACTAACTCTGCTTTGAGTTGAACACTAGCAATTTAGAAGAAGGATGCTGATTTTATACAAATGTCCTCTGTGAATTATGAAAAGTTTGATCTGCTAGATTTTAAAACAGTGAACAGAGTATAACACCTTCATCGTAGCTTTGCAAAGAGTTGAAAAAAATATTTGACCTGACACTTCTGATTTTGTCTTTTTTTTTTTTTTTTAACTTTTCCATCTTCCTCCATGTCTAAAAATGAGAAAACAAGTGGATTTAGAATGCTTTTTAACTAGCTTGATAAATGTATTCTATTGAATCCGGTCACTACAAAGCTGAAATCAAGGTTTCTCAGCAAATGGCTTTGTTTAAGGTCTACCATTGAAATGTTGAACTTGGGACAAAGAATGGCTAGCCCCAGCACCAAATGGTGGTTTTCAGAGGAACTGAAATTCCTATTTCTTCCACAATCAAATGACAAGTTACCTTATCTAACAAATGGCCCACACTGGGAATTTTGGACATATTTGGTTTTATGTAAAAGAAACAGCTCCACAAAATAGAGTAAGTCACAGGGGCCTTCTGGACAAGATCTTCACAGAGGACAATTTTATGTAAGTGTCATCCTTGTAAACTGAGTGTACAGCACAAGAAGACTTATTTCTAAACTAGCCTCATACTGCTCACTTGTTTTGTGTCTCATCCCCACTTATGATCATGATTATACATCTTCATAAGTAGACTGGAAACTACTGCACTACTTACCAAGTATCACTTTTGGCAGCGAAAAATTGAACAGAATACAGACCGTTAATCATGGTAACATTTACAAGCAATACAATAGCTAAGAACAAATGTCAAAGTACCAAAATGTCACCACCTGCTCATTTCTATTTAAGGACTAATTCATGACTCGCAGCACCTCCCTACAAGATGGGTAGAAAATCCCTTGGCTATAGTAAAAAAAAAAAAAAAAAGGGCATTTTCTGTGTGTCACATGCTTCATTTCCATATGCAAATGTACGTGTGTGTTTGTGTGTGACAGAGATATTAGTACTGTAACCTGTTTAAAAATCCTATTGATTCAATCTCTTTTTAAAATTTATTTTTTACCATATCTAAGTCTACTTGTAAAATGTTAATTTGTTACACAGTCAGACTGTGCCATATTTTTGCCACTTTTTTCACATTTAAGTTGTGGCCAGGTGTGGTGGCTCACACTTATAATCTCAGCCTAGGAGTTCCAGACCAGCCTGGGTAATATAGAGAGACCCTATTTCTACCAAAAAAAAAGAAAAAAAAAAAAAAAAAGAAAAAATTGGAACTTGAGTTTTAAATGAGTAATAAAAATATTTTCTAATGTTTTCATTAGGTATTGATAAAGCATTTTCCACTTATTATTTTCCCAATTTTATTTATATCTTATAATGCTTTTGCTGCTCAACTTTGGATGCAGTATGTATTAGAGGACTAGTAGCAATTTTTTTTTTTATTTTACTTTAAGTTTTGGGGTACATGTGCAGAACCTGCAGGTTTGTTACACAGGTATACATGCGCCATGTAGTAGCAATATTTTTTTTTTTTTTGAGTCGGAGTCTTGTTCTGTTGCCCAGGCTGGAGTGCAGTGGTGTGATCTCGGCTCACTGCAAACTCCGTCTCCTGGGTTCACACCATTCTCTTGCCTCAGCATCCCTAGTAGCTGGGACTACAGCTGCCTGCCACCACTCTCAGCTAACTTTTTGTATTTTTAATAGAGACGGGGTTTCATCGTGTTAACCAGGATGGTCTTGATCTCCTGACCTCTTGATCGGCCTGCCTCTGCCTCTCCAAGTACTGGGATTACAGGCATGAGTCACTGTGCCTGGCCAGCATTTTTTAACACAATAATTAAACAGCAAGATGTGCATTTAAGAAGACTGTATAATGTTCAACATCAAATTTTATGTCCATGAGCTCTATAATGTTCTACATATTTCAGCACTATGTAAGGACATACCGTTATCCTTCACTTAAACATTTACATCATGGACTTTTTTTCTGAATATGTCTTTGATGAATTTGTATTAATTTACAAAATCAACACACTTTTTCACAGTGGCAAAAACAAAATGTTTTATTTTGAGTCTGTGCTATAATTCCCAATGCCCAGAACCTCAGGTCATCAGCACAGGACAGAGTATGCCCATCAATATTGCCAATGCTTGCACCCCACTCACTGCTCCCTTCTTACCTCTGTCTGTAAGCTTATCCATGGGTGCAACTGATACGGACTGGGATATTTTTGTGATACTACACCCAAAGAATGACAAAGATGTGGTTTGTACTACAATTAAAGATTGCTTAATAAATTATTTAGGAAAGCACAGGGAAAGGTCAGAGAGGGAATGAGGATGACCAAGACAGAGCTACAGCTAGAAAATATATTTTTATTGCTATGTATAGTTCTAAGGAACATACTTTTAGGGTGATTTTTGCTAGAGACTCAATGATAAAGCTTACTTCACATATTTCTGCACTATGACAATATTCCTTCTGCATAAGATCTTTATAATTTAAGTCATATTTGGGAGTAATAAATTAAGGGCATTAAGTGGAGGTGGGAGTATTGGTGTGTTTTATTTCTTAAATTTCACTTATTTTCACTGTACAGCACTGTATAAAAGTAGTGGGATGGCTTATTATAAAATGACATGGTATGGAATGTCACATATTTTTGTCTAATTTATCAAAATATTTACATACATTTGGAAGAAGTGTGAATATTCATTAATTCCATGTACATGTTCATTATAGCAGATTAAGAGAGCATTCTTTTTTATAAATGATTAAGGCTTAATACCATTTATTTTTTTATTTAAATGTCCTTGATGTGCCTATGATAATTTAGAATAGTTAAATGAGCAATGCATTTTAAAATTAAAAGTCTCAGAAAAAAGACGTGGATATCTACTCATGACAATAGCATTTGAATAAAGAAACAAATATGGAAAAAATGTCTATGGCTAAAAATAGAACAAAAATAATTCTGTTCTAAAATAGACTTGACATTCTACATCCAGAATGTCTTGTATGTTATTTCAACAATTAAATATCTTGTACAATTTGAATTTTAAAATTAAAACTTTCACCCTGGGAAAATATGTTATCAGTGAGTACAGATCAGTATTCTGATTCAAGGACTCTTGAGGATCTGGTAAAATACATAGAGGTTTTCTCAAAAGAAGACACATTTTGTACAGAATTTTAAAATCTCTCCATGGAACATAAACTAAGAATGTATTGTGTAGCTTAGCCCTCAGTTACTTCAATAAATGACAAAACAGATTATATTGCCCCATAAGTCAAAATTTAAAAATTATTACTCAGCCAATTAAATACCTCTCTCTCTCTCTCTCTCACACACACACACACCACCCAATCCTAGCACCCACTGGATACAAGGCCTTGAGCTAGATAATACTCCAATGTGACTCACTGTGAAACAGACTTTTACATTGTAGTACATCACTTCCTAACTCTTTGGAGGAGTGTGAAGCAGAAAAGCTCTTAGAGCCAGGCTATTCACACCCACACCCCCTATCTTCATGACACCCAGCAGTTCCGTTGAAGGCTGCTTTCTTGGGGTGAAACTCCTAGCAGGGCTGGTAGGAAATTACTCTCAGCATAGCTCAGGGAGCACCAGCTGCTCTCACTTTGCTGTGGTCATTTATTAGCAACTTAGTGATTGTGTCTAATTGGCTATGGGAAGGAAAGTCTAGACCTTAATAAAATCCTTCATAAGCTCCTGTGAGGTAGATTGCTGCAAGTGGTTGGCCCTTTGGGACATTCCCCAGATTTATTTATCCCTGGCTTATTTTAAGGTTTATTTATAGAAGCATAATTTCCAAAAATAAGTTAACCACATTCTACAGAATTAGTTTACATTAGCTTCTGGAGGCTGAGCCCATGCCAGCTTGTAAGCTGAGAAACAGGAGCCTTCAGGCTGTGTATACTGCTGAGGTCAGAGATGTCTCAAAGCACCCGCAGGAACAAGCAAAAGAAAGCCCCAAAGTATTTATCCAAAGCTCACAGATGTGACGCAGCACAAATTGTTTGGTGGTATTTGCTAAGGTCCGTCGGAGAATGTAGGTGCTGCTTCCATGAAGGTCTCATACCCACCACAGTGCCCCTTCTGGATCATATGCTGAACTGCCTGAAGCATGAACTTTGCATTGTTGAATTTCTATACTGATAGGTCCCATCAGCCCACCTCTTGATGTCAACATGCAAACACAGGCCCTGTGGTGTGACAGGTTCCACTGAACTGTGGAAAACAACAGGCAGTTCATAAGGAGGCATCTGTGACTACATGTTATCTAATTGTGCATAGAAGCAGGTAATGAGACTCTTTCTTCTTAGGAGCCCAAGGTAACACCAAGGAAAAAATTGTTTCTTCTACCTAAGCCCCCTTGTTATCTTGGCCACCCAGGCCTGAGAGAGGTTCAAAGGCATGAAACTTCCGGGAGGTAGCAGGGATGGCTGGAAGGACCGTTTGCTGGTCCAACACCTTCTGCCATGAAACTCACACATACTTTGAAGAAAAGAATCTTTGAATATTCTGGTAAATTTTCCCAACACTCCCCCTTCCCCTGCACAGGCTATGATTCTTCTAACGTTATATAGCTTGGGATGAAAAACAAAAGTAATTTCTAGATTTGCTGGCATCTTAAACTGGGTCTGCAGAGCAATAAAGAGCTTTTATATTTGGAACTCAAGGCACATACGAAATTAAGGAACAATATGCTGTAAATCATTTTTTACCACAGTGATCCCATTGATTGTTAACTTCCAATGTGCAGGCACCACTAACATCCATCTTTTGTAACTAAGCTTTCTGAAATATTTTCCACCTTCAGGCGAATTATGTTAGTGTTGCATATTTCACTTGTCTGCCTGGTGGAAGTACTGTATACCTCAACAACAACAAAAAACTGTAAGGGCATTACTCTGACTTTTTTAAATAATTAAATGAAAAATCTTGGTTGCTGACCACTGATAGGGAATTGCCTTTGTGTGGCTCCAGACATGTGCCCTTGAAGAAAATTTTCTCTTTACTGGGAGGGTAGAGATACTCACACGATGTGAGCCAAGTTGAGTGGCTTCTCAGGCTGATCTGGGAACATGGGGTGCAAAGGTTCACGGCTGGAAGCACAGCTCAGGGACTTGCTTAATGCATTAGTCAGCTTCTTAGCAGGTGATTTCTGGAAAGAAGAAGGAAGGTAGAAGTGACAACAGCTAATATTTATGTAATATTTTATCAAATGATTTGCTTTTCATAATAGATATTCATTCATGGAAGAAATCCTTTTCAGTGCTGACTCTGAGTCCGGAAGTTTGCTCAATGCTGGGAAGAGAGTTTCTGAACAAGCTGCCTCCTGCTGCTCAGTGTCAGCAAATGCTACAATAAATGGGAGCAGGCATTGTGCATGGGGCACCTTTGCTGGGACTTAGTGGGCCTGCAGGAGTCCTTCTGACAAAAACTCAGCAGACTAGGAAGGTCATTCGAGATGGAGGAACAGTGAAGGGAGCCCTTCTGGGGAGGAAAGCAGGAGGCAGATCATCAAAATCTTTATATGGCTTGTTAAGAACTGTCTCTTTATCCCCAGGACAGAGGGAGACCATGAAGAGTTTAAATCACAGGCATGACAGCATCAGACCTGATTCTAGAAGGACTGCTCTCACTTAAGAACAGAAAATGGTTTGTGAGAAAATAGGTATGGAAGGGAGATGAGCAGAAGGTTTTGCAGGAATCCAGGTGCAAGAAAGATATTTCAGGTGTGGCTGAACACATCCAGTTAGAAGTGAAAATGAAACTTCAATCTGAGTCTTCAGAATTTGAAACTCAGGTTATTCCCAGAGAATCACGCTGCCTCTTTTTCGTTTAGATTGTTGGGATGTTTATCTTGACATTATGCAGTCAAAATTATACAAAAAGCAGCCTACCACATATATTAGGTTGGTGCAACAGCAGTTGTGGTTTTTGCCATTTGAAAGTAATGGCAAAAACCGCAATTGCTTTTGCACCAACATAATAATAAAACTTTAACCATATTTTTTCTTTCCATAAGGAACCATTTCAAATTTTGTCACTTTCTTTTACATCTAGAGTCCTTAATTGGTAATATAATGAAGTGACTATTATCCCCATTTTTTAAAAGCTAAGTAATAAGAGCATTGCTCAAGCAATCCCTCTGGCTTTTGTTAGGAGATGTAATTCTTAGAACAGTTAAGATAGCAGCAACAGCAGCTCTTTGCACCACAAACCACAGGGCCTTCTGTCTTCTCAAGAAGTCTGATCCTTCTTTGTACGGACAGTGCCCTGGAATATAATTTTAGAGTCTACAACCCCTAAGAAAGAGGCTCCTTATGTGGATTTAGCATTTACGTAAAACAACTAAATCTGATTAGTTTTCAAACACCAAATCTTTTAGGATATGGGGTCGAAGTTTGAAAACTGGTAATATGCTAACAATAAGAAAATAGAAAGTTTTAGCTCCTATCTTCTAAACTAAATTGTAGTTCATGATCCGTGTTCATGTATCTATCTATCCTCAGCATGACATAAACAACAGTGAGGAGTTGCACTGGAATTGGCAAGTTCTCAGTATACTCTGCCTTGGTGAAGAACTGTTACTTGAATTCAGAATCTGACTGGTGATGAAGTACTAGTATATCTATACTGAATATTAGTTCCCAATAATAATTCCTAGGAAGAATATTTTGATTTAAGAAGTATATTCTGAAGACCTCTTTAAGTAAAGACTACAGGTTGAATTGAAATACATTAAAATATAGCAAAACTCATAAATAGGTTGGATTTTCTTGTGACAGAACTTTTCCAAGAGGTGCTGGAAGGGCTGAAGGTATATCCCACAAGATCCAATCTACACACCCTACAAAAACCCATCCTTGAAGAGATGCACAAGGGCAACACTGCTGGAACTGATCTTTGAGTTTAACTAAGATAAACGTCCGTAAATCATAATCCACTTGAACAATGAGCTCACAGAGTCACATTTCCTCCCACAGACCTGGTGCCACATGCTCCTGAGAAGACATCTATCACACAGACACTCACATGCCACCTTTGCCAGGTTGGTCACTCAGACTCTTCATGAAAAGATGGTTTGCTAATATAACCACAACCTCCCCTCCCCACCCTCTGCAGAAAAGTAAAATGGAACAGTATTATTAAGTCCACACTCTCCTCTCTCATACTTGTTTCTTTAATATTCTAGTCATGCACTTACAAGAACTCCAGAATCTAAGAAAAATAAAACTAACAATAATTTTTCAGCCGTTTCCACAAAACAAAACTTGGGAAAGATTTTAACTTACTGTGAATGTAAGACTATGTTCCAGAAGGTCCTTGCTGTTCAGTTGTTATTTAAATCGGTACTGAATTATCTATATTCCAAGAAGTAACATAGTTTTGAGTCTTCCTATATTTTAAGTCTCAGGAAGCTACACTGGGTTCCAACAGAATAAGTAAGAGCACCCAGTGGGGTGGAGGGTGGGAGGAAGGGGGACTGAATACTAGACCTGGGATAGAAGGTAAGTTTGCCCTTTAATTCTGCCACCATCCTTGATATTCCCTTTAATTCTGGGCAACACTCACACATCCAACTCCAAGTATTGCCTGGACCTTGCCTTACCCATGACGTGTACTCTTTCATTTGGTGCTGGTTGCTATGAGAACCACCGGCATGTCCCCTCCAGAAGCAGTCCTGACAGAGCTGGTAATTGTGACACTGTTGGCATCGGTAGCGAAATCCCATCATACTCTCACTGTGGCAGTAGGAACACTCCACCGGATGGAAGACTAAGGGGGAAGTAAGTGAAGAAAAAACAAGAAAACAAAAGTATGAACCAGAAGAAGGAAAAATACAGCCTTATAGGAATTGTACCTTTCTTCTCTGCACCACGATTTCAGATGATAGTTGATTTGGGCTCAGGAAAACATTTAGTTCATTCCTGGATTCTCCCACAACCCTTTTCAATCATGCCTGTGGGGAAATGAAATGGGATGGAGAAGAGGTGTCCTTTTAACAACAAAAATCTCTGTAATGCATTTGCTCTTTCTATTCCCATCTCTCACATAACAAGAATTTAAATTGCCCAAACAGACTTGCCTTTACCCCAAACTGCCCTCTGTCTCCAGGAGACCAGCACAGCTCACTGGAAGACTCAGAAACACAAGGGGTGAATGCCGATTGTCCAGTGGGAAGAGAGCAAATATCAGAGACATGGAGAATGAGAGGAAGAAAAAAGAAAGACGGGCAGAGAGTGGAAAACTGGATGTGGATGTGAGAATTAAGTTACTTTTTTAAAAATGGAGTGACTAATGGCTTACTTAACGACTGGTGTTGCCTATATCTGACAGATTTTTTTTTTTCTTTCCTGAGGCAGGAGTATAGGGCCCTAAAAAAGATGTGTAAGTTATCTGAAAACAGTTCTAAATAATTCAGATACCTCAAGAGACAGTTAACTTTCTTTGGTAGGAAATTTGAATTATAAAGCAGGCAAAGCAAAATACTGGATTTGAAGCAAAGTAAAATATTAGATTTAAGTGATCAAATCCAAGTAATTATCTACATGCTATGAACTAGATACTAAAACGACAATAACAATTCTTGCCTTTGGTAAAGCTATTCTCTGGCCTAACCAGTCAGGAAAAACACTACAAATAATAATAAATGAAGATAAAAAGCAAAGTGTAAAAACAAAGACATAACTAGCTCTGGAAGCACTGTCTTCTAAACAAGTGTCATAACCTTCCTTTCTGGCTCTTGAGAAAGACTAGAGTGGGACTTGAATCTAGGGACAACTGTTCTGGGACAGTGCCTGAGAAACTGATCTCCTGCAGCAGGAAATGCTGAGAGAGAAGGAATGAAATTATAGCTTTATGATTGGAAAATGACTAGTTCTAGAACTGTAAACAGTAACATGAACTCATTTTGCATACTAACATGGACCTTGATTGCTCTTCACTTCTGCATATGGATAAACAAAAAAGCTATGATTGTTAGTGATTGCAAAAAAAAAAAAAGTAAATTCATTCTTTAAATTTTCTCCATTAGAAAAACAGGATAAATTCATAACTTTTAACTAACTGAGATAAATAAGGGCAGATGCTCAAAATTCTGAATGATAATTTAAAATTAAGCTAACTTTAGTTTCAATGTATATTAAAGAAATACACAGAAGTTGAGTAATATATAGAGACTTAAGTTAGATCTCTAGTAAGAGATATAGACTAAATTATTTCCTCGTCAAGTCTGGAGAAATTTCAGAGTTACATTGAACAGTAAGTAGGAACACCTAAAGATTAGATGGAGGCACTGAACAGTTCCATGTTTAAATTTCTGTAAAATTTGCCCCAAACTGTATTTCATACTTAAATCTGGATATGCCAACAGCAGTTCCTTTTATCCTAGAAATACTTGCTTTAAAAAAAGACATGATACGAAAGTTATTTTACTCTTATCTTTAACGTTAGTGCAACTATTGAAAGCTCACAATCTGGAACATATGACTGAAGATTAACAGGGTGCTATCATCTATTTTTTTTTCCTCATTTCTCCCACCTATTTCTGGTTGAGTGGGAAGAAATAATCAGTGCCATGTATGCAAATATGAGAAATTCAGATCTAAAACAAATACAAAATAATGTCACACTCCTTGTTGAAGTTCGCCTTCTATTGTGCCAAGTCTTTTAACCACACCTGACTTGTAATTAAGAAGAACACCATGAGATTTACTAAGTTTTTAGAACTGACAGTCCTAATTTTTCAGTGGTCCTTTAAGGCCTTCCCGAACAGGGAGATGGGTTAGTTCTCTCCTAAACAAAACTAGGAGGCACTAAATAGGCTCCCCTAAAACAACGACCTGGGCTTACTAACTGTAGAACTAATGGCCTAATTTCAATAATTTAAAAAATCACCTTTGCTCGGTAGTAACTACTCACCATTTTCCACATTCGCTAGTCGATGCAGAAGAGGCAACCAGACCAGACACTGCGGGGGAGGATCCGACATAAGCGTGTCCAAGAAACCATTTAACGTGACTTTTTTCTGCATTAAAAAAAACCAAAAAAACATAAATTTAGGACAGAGAATCATCTCAATTTACCTGCTATTTAAATATCATATCATTTGAGACTGAAACAAAAGAGCACTCAATAAACCTCTAATATCTGAAGAAATAGAACTTGCCAAATGTGTTATTAAACTAGTTCAGAACTGAAAACATTGCTTGCTTTTTATACCTAAGCATACATAGGACTGAATTCTCTCCACTGAGGCTGAGTCAATAGTATCACCAGGAGAAAAACAATTCTGAGAGCATCATTTGTATATATGAGATGGAATCTCTCTCTGTCCCCCAAGCTAGAGTGCAGTGGTGCAATCTTGGCTCACTGCTCATTTGTATATATGAAAGACAGTATAAAAATAATGAAGAAAAAGAATTGAAATTCTCCATGGAATTTTACTCAAGAATGCATCATAGCTCACTTTATAATTTTCCTATCAGTCAGTCTTCTAAATTTCTAGAATAACTTCCCTTTCGAGCTCCCTCAGCTTCCTTAAGTACTAAATATTTAGTGGTTAATGTGAATGGTTCTGTTATACAAGAGCAGGAGGGAATCCTGTTAGGACAGAACCATCTAAATTTTTTAAAACTCGTTCCTTTTATTACTTTATATATAATTCCTCTCAATTCAGTCTGCTTCTTTCTCAATATCCAGGTCCTTTTGGATGTACAAAAGGAATGCATTGTATCTATAAGTTCCTTTCAAAATGATAAAAGTAAGAAAGCTATATTAATACATGTACTGTAATGGTATAAATAACAAAATACATATTTATATGCAAAAATCACTACTTGAAATTTTGAACTAGAATATCAAAGGGGATGGGATAATATTATTTATTTATTTTTAAAAAATATTTATTTATTTATTTACTTTAAAGATGGGGGTCTCACTATGTTGCCCAGGCTGGACTCAAACTCCTGGTCTCAACCATCCTCTTATCTCCTCTTACCTACCTCAGACTCTTGAGTAGCTGTTATAGCCAATTCATTAAGTACAAAAATAAACTGGTCTCACTATTTTTATGTTACCTCTTTTCATACTTGAAATGATCTTATTCATTTTGACTATTTGTCATACTGGCTAAAAATCACTCCTGGAAGTTTCCAACAATGTTGTTATGATTTCAACATGTATAAGTTGCCTATCATCAAGGATATGTACAAATCATAGAACAGTCTAGAGGATATTTCAAAAGGAATTTTGAACATGGCAATATCACATATAATTCTTGAACACATAGATCCTTTTTTTTCTTTTTTTTTTTTTAGAGACAGGATCTCACTCTGTGGCCCAGGCTGGAGTACAGCAGCACAATCATAGTTCACTGAAACCTTGAACACCTGGGCTAAAGGGATCCTCTCATCTCAGCCTCCCAAGTAGCTGGGACTATAAGTGTGTGCCACTACACCTGGCTAATTCTTTAATTGTTTTTTCAGAGATGAGATCTTACTATGTTTTCCAGGCTGGTCTTGAACTGTTGGACTCAAGCTCTCCTCCTGCCTCAGCCTCTCAAAGTGCTAGGATTACTGTGTGAGCCCCACACCCAGCACAGGTCATTTTAAGATTTTTTTTTTTTTTTAAAAACCAGTCCTATTACTCCAGCTGATTTTGAATGAGATGTATTCTGAGGCATTAGCACATTTACCAATTCTTCTATAATATACTACCTAAAATTCCAGAATTCAGATATAAATGAAATTATTCTTGTTTCCATGATTGGGTGAAGTAATACAACAGGTAGTTACATTTCCTTGAGTCAGATCATCTGCATATTTGTAAATATGAACTGAAAGTGCACAAAACAAAAGCAACAACAAGAACACAAGAGTAACATTAACAGATGGAATCAGAAGACCAAAGTTAAAAACAGCCCCCTGCCCTCACTAGCTATGAACTTTATATTGTTAAAAATGAATCATATTTTCTTTGTTAGGTCACAGGGTTGTTGCAAGCCATAAATCAGATAATTCACTTTGTGAGGCATAAAGCACTATAAAAATAAAAGGAGCCATACATTTAGCATGCCATGAGAAAAGTTGGAAAGCAGTAAAATTGAGTGAAAAAATAGATTTGTGTTTTGAAGTGATTGACCTTTTTTTTTTTGAGATGGAGTCTTGCTCTGTCTCCCAGACTGGAGTGCAGTGGCACAATCTCGGCTCACTGCAACCTCCACCTCACGGGTTCAAGCGATTCTCCTGCTTCTAGCTGGGACTACAGGTGCCCACCACCATGCCCGGCTAATTTTTGTATTTTTAGTAAAGACGGGGTTTCATCATATTGGACAGGCTGGTCTCAAACTCCTGACCTTGTGGTCTGCCTGCCGTGGCCTCCCAAAGTGTTGGGATTACAGGCGTGAGCCACCTCACCTGGCCGATTGACGCTTTTAAAAGTTAATTTCAGTAAAAAGAAAAGACTTCCTGACTCTTAATCAGTAAAGTACAGTGTAGTGAGCATTTGTTTGTATGCATTTTATGGGGCAGGGATATACCTGGGTTTTTTTTTGTTGTTGTTGTTTTTTGTTTTTTTTTTTTTTGAGACAGGGCCTTGCTCTGTCGCCTGGGCTGGAGTGCAGTGGTGCCATCTGGGCTCAAGCTATCCTCCTGCCTCAGACTCCTGAGAAGCTGGGACTACAAGCATGTACCACCATGCCTGGCTAAGTTTTTAAATTTTTTTGTAGAGATGGGGTCTCCTTGTGTTGCTCACACTGGTTTTGAACTCCTGAGCTCCTGACCCTTGGCCTCCCAAAGTCCTGGGATTATAAGGGTGAGCCACCACACTCAGTCAAGAGGCCTTTTCAGTGGACAAAAAAGTTAGTTCGGATTTCCAAAAAATGGTAAACTAACCTTTGATGTATAGATTTCTATGCTACTACTGGGCTATGCTGGAGAATGGGCCTGAAGTCTGTTCTACATGACCGGAGAGGTACACACATAGATAGCCCCCTAAACTATGCAGCTTCCCAGGGTAGCTTTAGCCATACCCAGTTAAAACACATCACTTGGAACCCCAAATATATCATGGTGTAGAAGATTTAGGCAGCTGTGTTTGCCATATTTTGGGCCTCTCAGGCCATGATGTGGCAGATGTTGGGATTCCTTGCTGGTATCCTTTGTTAAACCAATGTTAAAGCTTGTTGCTGGGTCAAGCATGTATTTCACATGAGGCTGAATGAGACAATTAAGCCCTTTTGAAAGTGCAGTGATAGTGAAAATAATGACCCTGAGGGTGTGGTGATATGGCTAGGCTTTGTGTCCCCATCCAATCACATCTTGAACTGTAATTCCCAGGTGTTGAGGGAGAGACCTAGTGGGAGGTGATTGGATCATGGGGGTGGTTTCCCCCGTGCTGTTTTCGTGATAGTGAGGGAGTTCTCAGGAGATCTGATGGTTTTTTAAATGGCAGATTCCCCTGGGCTTTTCATTCTTTCTCTTTCCTGCCGCCATGTTTAGAAGGTGGGTCTTCGCTTCTCCTTCACCTTCCACCAGGATTGTAAGTTTCCTGAGGCGGAACTGTGAGTCTGTTAAACCTCTTTTGTTTATAAATTACCCAGTCTCGGGTATGTCTTTATAGCAGTGTGAAAAGAGACTAATACAGAAGGGTTGTTGTAAGGATTAACAACGAAAGGAAAAAATTTAGCACAGTGCCTGCCTCATGGTCAGTAAACACTGTCTATTATTGTGATCCCGGGGTGCTGGGTTTAGTGACTGGTTCAGAGGTCATTTGTCAGAGGCTGAAAAATACACTACAGGTTGCTGTCACATAGAAGAATTTGTCCGAGTATTTGTGACCTGGAATGACATCTAGAAGGAGAGCAACCACTGTTTGAAAGAGATACTTCCTTAAACATATTTTTCTCCTACCTGTTGGGAGAAACAGGATCTGGCTGACTGTTCTGTGTAACCAAATGAAGGGCCTTCAAAAACCGCTGTGGGTAGTTTGAGAACTTCCCGAAGGAATTGATCATATCGTCCATAAACCATCACCCCACTGGAGTCAGAAATCATAGAGAAAATATCTGATGAAAGTAAAAGGAAAGACATTTATTCATCACATGAACATTCTCCACTGTTTTTGTTCAATACATCTGCTATAAATGACAAAAAAGTAGCAAAACAGATTTTTTTTTTTATGAAAGAATGATATAAAAGCTAATTTTTATGCTTAAATATTCCTGGCATAATGTTTTCTCTGGTTTCTTTTTGTAGATGATTCTGGCACATAGCAATCACAAGTAATTTGGGTAAGACTAACATTTTAATAAGAGAGAGACACTTATTAAATGTCTTTAATAAGACCCTATCTTTTTTGACTCTCATGGAGTTCAACAGGAGAAATTTTTGTATATATGAGAGAGATGCTGACTTCATTTGAAACACAATGAGAGTTTTACTGTAAATTTGGGGTGTGTGTACATTCATTTATCTAGCTAGAAATTTACCAATTTATATTATCACTAAAACTTTCAGATTTTGGTGTAAGATATGTGAAAAATCAAAGACATGGTGAGGATAAAGATGTAATGACAAACACCTGATTAACTTCCTACAGAAGCAGAAAACTTTCTATAAATTACAGTTTTCTGGGTGGAAGGCACTTGATTTACAGGGAAGGGTTTTCTGACTCGTGTAGTGAAGAGGAAGCCTGGCCTTGTGGATGATCAATGAGGTAAAGTCAGGGTCCTGGATCTTTCTCTGAAGGGCCTGTGGCTTCACTGAACCACTGTTCTTCAATTTCTGCCAGTATATGCACTTAATGAATATTAATGACATAATTTTCCAAGGTGCTTTATAATTCCTCTGTGCAAATCACTATTAGAATGAAAGGGTTTGCTATTATATAGTTTGTCACCATGCTAACTAGCTTGTCACCAAGCCAGCACAGCTGCTGGGATAAACTGCTGTGAATGTGCTACCTCTATTCACTTTAGGTTTAATTTTTCAAGGTCAAAATGTAATCTGGGAACATTGTTTTTACACCAAAGTCAGATGTTAAGCATATCACAGGCTTTTATTGGATTATGGTTTTGAGAACACGAATTGACTCTCATTTTCATTAAATACTCCATTTATAAAGGGTTTCTGCTGTTTCAAATAGTTTATTAACCATAAGACTATAGAGATTCTATCTGAGTAAAAAAATTAATGTACATATTTATGGGCTACAGAGTGATATCTTGATACATGTGTTCAGTGTGTAATGATCACATCAGGATAATGAGCATTACCCTCATTTCAAACATTTATCATTTCTTTGTGTTGGGAACATTCAACATCTTGTCTTTCAGCTTTTTGGAAATATACAATCAATTTTTGTTAACTATAGTCACCCTACAGTGCTATAGAACACTGGAACGTATTCCTCCTATGTAGCTGTAATTTTGTAGCCATTAGCTAACCTCTCCCTATCCCCCTCAACCCCCTGCAGCCCCGTATACTTCTCAGCCTCGAATAAGCACAATTCTACTTCCATGAGTTCAGCTTTTTTTTTTTTTTTTTTAGATCCCACATATGAGTGAGAACATGCAGTATTTATCTTTCCATGCCTGATTTATTTTACTTAACATAATGTCCTCCAGGCTCATCCCTGTTGCCTCAAATGACAGGATTTCATTCTTTTTTATGGCTGAATTCTACTGAGGAGTTTAGGTTGTGTTCAGAAGATGTTGAGGGAGACACTGAAGAATTTAAAGTAGGTCAGTGCGTTAGAAACCCTAGGGGTAGGCATAGAGGCAAAACAACCAGTTTAGTAATAGAAACTCAATAAATATGCAGTATTTTCCATAATACTAGTATTTTAAAAACAAGTCCTCCCCAAAGCTTTAGAACAGCACATGACATACCAGGCTTACAGCATTGAATTTAGAATACCTTAAGATCCCTAGAACTATCCAGGATCCCTAAGGCAGAAGTATAAACAAGTGTTCCAACCCATTAAAACAGTTTATAATTGGGCCAAGAACAATCTGACAAAAAAGCAGTATTATTAGGTAAGTTTATGTTTAGGTTGCCATGGCACATGACTGCAGGGGGCGCCCTTCATCTCCTAGGCTGTGTCAATGATGCTCCCTGAAATTACACAGGGAACACCCTACCAGTGAATGGTAACCATAATTAACAGAAATTATGTTGCAACATAGTGTTGTTTTCTCTTTTAATGCATTTTAAAGCATTAAGAAAATCAACTTCAAATTTTCTGTTGCTTTCTCTTTGTTTTTTAAAATTTCTGAC
This sequence comes from Theropithecus gelada, assembly GCF_003255815.1. Lineage (NCBI taxonomy): Eukaryota > Metazoa > Chordata > Mammalia > Primates > Cercopithecidae > Theropithecus > Theropithecus gelada. Next base: position 26,845,688 of record NC_037686.1, on the reverse strand, counting down.
ATTCTCAATTATTCTTGCTCTGTGTTCCCCAACAATAAGGGAGTAGCTGGAACAAGCTAAATAGCTCTCATCCCTATGCACAAAAATAGAAAAATTGCCAAACAAGCACAGCTGGCATTTTGGCTTAACGTGAATTAGAAAAACTTTACAGAAGGGAAATCAAAACCCTCAAGGCTGAAACATTCCATATCCCTTCATTTTACTTTTTTCTTATTACAGAAGCAATGTAGAAAATCATGACCTTACCTGTTTTTTTTTTTTTTTGTTTTGTTTTGTTTTGATTTGGTTTTTTTAGATGGAGTCTCGCTCTGTCGCCCACTGTAGTGGCGTGATCTCAACTCATGCAACCTCTGTCTCCTGGGTTCAAGTGATCATCCTGCCTCAGCCTTCTGGGTAGCTGGGACTAAAGGCATGTGCCACCATGCCTGGCTAACTTACCTGTTTTATCATTAAAATGCAAGCCAGCAAAAGAATACAATAGGAACACTCACAAGCCCACTCACCAAGGGGCAGCCATGGTGTCTGTGGGTAGATTTTGTGGGTAAATTTGCCCACATTCGCTCATTCAATTAATAATTATCACTGAAACTAGAAATATTCATGACTCAGGATATTCATTTTTGACCAGCTAACATTCTGAAGAGATTTTTGTGACCAAATTACCTTTAATTAAATTGTTTTTTGGTCAAATTGATTTTAACCAAATTACCTGGAAACCGCTAAAACCATCTTCCTAGGATTAACTATACAAAGAGTGACTCCTCAGTCAGAGAACCAGGGACACTTAAGGGTGTGATTCAGGTGCAGCTGCTCTCAAAGTGGGGAATGCGATTTATTGGGGTCACACTATCTGTAGCTCTACAGAGTCTGTGATATTGTGGAACTTGTTTCTGCAGACTAGAAAACTTAGTTTACCTCCAAGGGGACACATGCATTTGTTGCTTCTTTCACTGCCCTAAAGAGGATAGACTTTGGCCACTAAAGAGTGCTTTTTGGAGATTGATGGAATGTGGTGAGGAGAAAGCATTGTAGCAGTTATACTGTTTCCTTTGAACTTCTGGACCCAAGAGAGAACTGGAAGGGTTTTCACAATTGTAAAGATCTGATCAATAACTTAGTTATATCTTGAGATTTGTAACAGTGCTGACATTGCTAGTCCCTTACCTACCAACCATTCCCTTCATCTTTATTTGTCCCACATTTGTTCGTGGGTTACTCATGGGTTGAGGGAAAGGGACGGCCCTTCTGAGCCCGAGAGGTAAAAGTGGACTATACAATGACCATTGCTGTCATACTTTTTCTCTAACCAGTAACTAGTTTAGTAATTGGTCTGAGATGCCACCCTAGGTGATGAGCTGTCAGGGCTGGGGGACCTCTGTAGTGAGATGTGACTCCTGTGACTGTCACCCCCACCAGCCCCCCTCCTCCACCCTCCACCCTTACTCGTCGGAGGAGGATGAAATCTTACACTGAGCAAAGCTGAGTGGAAAGATAGCAAACACCAGGACCTCGAGGGCTCAGAATTCACCTGGTATGTTAAAGGCTGACAGACGGTTCTGAGATGCAGAAAACTGGTTTTCTTAGTTTTCCTCAAACTTATTTTAATATGGGACCCTTTTATCCAGGTACCTATTAATATAATATTAAATAGGTATTCTTAGATATCTCCCAAGTGTTTTTTTTGTTTGTTTGTTTAGCTTTTGTTTTGTTTTTTACATTTATCTAATGTCCTCTTTGTAAATGGCCAGTTGGGGTTGGCAGACAAGGTTCTCAGAACTTACTTCCTCAGCCTTGGTTCATTGTGCTAAACTTTCTCTTTCTGGCTTCACCCTGAAGGAAATGCCCGAGGATTACTCTGAAGCCTTTTTTTTTTTTTTTTTTTTTTTTTAAAAAAAAGTCCTTGGTGTCAGCACCTTAGCTCTCAAATAAGCACTGAGGTAGACAGTTTTTAATTTTCTATATCTTTCAGGCTAACAAAAGGGAAGCTCCATGGCTCCTCCTAAGGTCTGGCTAGGCTACTCTGAATCCTGGCTGCATTTGGCTCTCCATAGAGGGAAGTCCCAGAAGTGAGGGAAGCTGTGTGGCTACCTGAGGCTCCCTGAGGCTTTGTTGTCCCTCTCACTTACTCACTGGTCCACTGAAAGGATTCATCCCTGGAGCATCTCCGGGGAAATTTCAAAGGAACAAAAGGTTTTTTTCTGTGTCTTTCTTTCTTCTTTCCTTCTGGGTGGATCAAGAAGCAAGAGATCTCATTCAGAAGAGGACAGGCAGCAGGTGAGCCGTGTGCTGTGAACCACACAGATGGCTGCACGCAGCCAGGTGTGACTCTATGGGTATCTCACAAAATCCCAAAATTTAGGATACAGAAGGAGGCTGAGGACTAAAGAAGTGAAGTAACTGCCGAAGGATAACTCAGAAAATTAGTCACACAGCTGGGCTTGCAACCTGGAACTCCCAATTCCCAGAACAGTGCCCTTTTTAACACAGTATTATAGCCCCAACTCATACTATTTAGGGGAAAGGATGGGGTTCAATGGAAATTTTAAATTTAAATAGCAGCATCAACATCATTTTAAACCAGTTAGAAATATTGTTGTCACCCACCCTCATCCTAGGCCTACTGAGTCAGAAATTCTTGGGGTGGGACCCAGAAATCTACATTTTATCAAAGCCCTCCAGGTGATTCTGATGCACGCTAAAATTTGTGACCCACTGGTGTAGAAAAAAAAAGCCAGGGTTCAAATCCTCGTGTCATCTTAGCCATATGGTTAAACGAGTCTCAGTTTCTTTACCTAAAGCAAACAAACAAACAATCCCCAATGTATTGTTGGTTAAGGAACTCTACCATATTTAGAGACAAAATATTCATTAAGGTCCACAATTACTCAATGTACTTTGGCTACCATGCTTTTATTGGCATCTAGTTGACTCTGTCAGTGCTGTCTCTATGTAATTCCTATTCTTCTTTCCTGACATTGTTGGCTTTGAAACCTTTGGAGTTCCTAGTGATTTGAGTAGTGCTGGCTGAGAAGAATGAGGAAATGTGCCAGGAGCCTTGCTTTTAGAAGACTTAAAGGGGAAGGTTTCCCACTAAGCCTTCATGTCCCTATCATCCTGTACCACCTGTAAGGCAGTATAGCACAATTAACTGCAAAGAGCGCTTATTTTACTTTAATTTCAGAAAGAGGCCAGTTGGTGATACTCAACAGGTTTTAAGTAGAGGAAAACATTCATTTCATTAGCATTTAATATGAAAATATCGCTATGACAAAATCCAAACATCAGTGAAAAATGTATTTCAAACAACTCTCATAGAATGAGGAAAGATACAAATGGGCAGGGGACATGGGGGAATGAGGGAGCGAAAAGGGTAGTACCTAGCAGGGAAAAGCAAAGAGAGACACAAGGAATAACAACTTACATCTTAATTTGTCCATGATCTTCCCTCCACACAATGTGGCTAAAGCCATTTTGACAGCAAATACTGAAATTTTACCATGGCCTTCCCTGTTTAATGGTAATAGAAAAAACAAAAACAAAAACAAAACATGATGTAATTTGGAGCACTTCCAGCAACAAGGTTTGACATTTTCCATTCTATGGAAATCACAGGATACATAGCTGCATGCCTTATGTGAGCACATCCATTTTATAAAAGGTTGTGAAAACAATTCAATGCACATATCTGAAAAACTGTCTATTCAATGTTTCCTTTTCTTAAGAGACATTAGAATCTCTTAGCTTATTCTTTGTATATGTCACTTGCTCAAAATATGGGCTGATAGCCAGAGGAATATCTACTAGCTAACTATGGATTTAAATAACAGAACAAGCTTTTCACTTGGAGTTTCATAAAATGATTTTTGCACACAGTAATTCCAGAGTTTCTATAATTTACTTAAACAAAGCTTCAGAAACATCATTTTTTTTTTTTTTTTTTGTCAGAGAATTTCTGAATTTGAGGTTAGGGTAACTATGGGGACTTTTTCATCACACATTTTTCTCAACCATCATTTCCTACCCACAAGCCAACTGTGCTTATGTGATATATTTACTTTTCAAAGAGAGCTGCTATTTTAAAGGGGCAAAAGTAAAAGCTCTGGCCGAGCATGGTGGCTTACGTCTGTAATCCTAGCACTTTGGGAGGCTGAGGTGGGCAGATCACCTGAGGTCAAGAGTTTGAGACCAGTTTGGCCAACATGCTGAAATCCTGTCTCTATCAAAAATACAAAAATTAGCCAGGTGTGATGGTGCACGTCTGTAATACCAGCTACTTAGGTGGCTGAGACACAAGAATCGCTTGAACCCAGGAGGTGGAGGTTGCAGTGAGCCAACATCATGCGACTGCACTCCAGCCTGGGCGACAGAAGGAGACTCTGTCTTAAAAAAAAAAGTAAAAGCTCTGTTTGAACACTTTCTTTCTACCCAAATGACATAAATGCTGCCAAATCTTCATTGATTCAGGAAGTATAACAAATCTGTCCTTCACAAATGTGATATAAAGGGGATATGATAAAAAGTATAATGTTTCAGCTAAATGATTTTCCAGCTGGAATCAACTGTTTATTCTCATACTTTGGAATCAGAAACTATACCATGTTAGTAATTCATTTATTTGATAGTTGCTAATCTTAAGAATGATCAAAAGAGTTATTTAAAATAATAATGTGTCTGAAAGGTAAGTAAAGTTTGTATTGGCAAAGCCTTATTTTAGGACATGGAATAAATACATGAATAAGATTCATATACCTTATATATGAGAGGAATAAGATACAAATAATTGTGGTTTTGTTCCTTACTATGTTTCAGAGAGGGATCATGTGTTATTTATCATTATTGCTGTCATTCTTAGTGTAATACCTTAAGTACAACCAGCCAGAATGCAAAATTGACTGAACCCTATGCTACTGACTCTTTCATATTTATTTCTAAGCCTGAGCACTAGATTTATGTAATCATTTATCGGAAACCTTCATTTAGATACCTCATGCCAAACTAAGTACGTTCAAAGGAGAACTCATTATCTTTACCGAGCTCTTCCATAATACTCAGACTAACCTTAGTACTAACCTGCTGTTCTTCCCGCAGTCCTTCTGCTGGTTATTAGAAGCACCATGTACCTAGTTACCTGAAAATGAATCCTGAGTTGGGGTTGCCTTTGATTTCTTGCTCTTCCTTAATTACTACCACCCCGAACAAATGTTTGAAGGACTCGGCTAGACCTGTTACCTGCATGTTGAATCAATTCCCTTCTTTTCATTCCCACTGTCACTGCTTCCATCAGCTCTTGCTTTAACACGGTCATAACCTCCGAAATGATCTCTCTGCTTGCACACTCATATCACAAATTTGACCATATTATTTCATTGCTTAAAATCCCCTGGCCACCTTTTGCCCTCAGGATGAAGTTCTAACGTTTGCTCTTGGCACACCCAGCAGTCTCGTCTAGTCTCCTCTGCTAGCATTTCTGTTGTTGTACTGCACACCATGGTCAAACTGTTCAATGCCTCCTGGCCCCTCCCCTTCCTAACATGGTCTGCCCACAACCCTCCCATCCATTTGTCAAGATGCCACTCAATATCATTATTCACCCTGCTCTGAAAACAGCTTTTCTCCTAGATGTCTAGGAAATCACTCTGCCCTTCACTTTTTACCTATTATGTGTCATCTGTCACACTGAATGACCTTGATGTGTTTTTTTACATGTCTGCAATGTGACTGGATTCTACATTGTGAGATCCTTCAGTGCAGAGATGACGTTTTCTGAATTGCTTGAATTCCTAGCGCCTAGCACTTGGTCTTACACAGAGTTAGTGATTAATATATTTCTTATATTAAGGAATGATTAGTAATCATGATAAAAGTTACACCTAGAATTTTGAGTGTCCAACCACTCAGTGAGTTGTTTATTAATTTTAGTGCAGGTAGCTGTAATAGAAATGCAATGATTTTGTAAAAACCATCCTATTCAAAATTATTCCTGTCCTCCCATTACATGGATAACTGGAAGTATCAAACATCTGACTTCAGGAAGTAATTAGCTTTTTTCCTAAACTGTAACATGGTTCAAATAATGAGAAAGTCTACAAGGTATGGAAAATTAGCAATCACACAGCAATAATGTGGTCCTCAAAATGCAAAGAAATTGAGGAGTATTATATGTGAGGCTTCAAGAGCAATACAGTTCCTTTCAATGAATCCGAGAGAGAATAATTTATTTAAAAGGAGAGGATGGACCACCGATGATTTTGGAACAGAGAGTTCTCCAAAGGATGAAACAATGATAGCTCATAGGTGTACTCTTAGACCTTCGCTTTTAATGAAGAAGATCATGGGGAGATTGCCAGTCCTGTATTATTCCTGGAAATGGAAGATTGATGATATTAGATCCAACAGTGGTTATATCAGAGCTATTCTGCCAAATTGACACAATAAATCTAGATAAATCACCAAGTGGAGGGCAGTTGAATGAGAGTTGTGCAGGAACTCAAGGGTGAAATTAGGCCACTGGAATCTATTGTTATGCAAGCTACTGTGCCAGATTGCAAATGTGACTCTGTCATGAGGAAGGATTCTGGGGGTATGCAGGGATTTAGGTCATGGTAAGCACACCAAGACTGGGTGAGTTCCTACTTTGCTTACCCCAGGCACTGGATAAATATTTATGGGGTTTGAGGAGTGAGCAGAGATGACTGACTCTACAACAGAGAATGGGAGCACTAAAGACTTAAATACAAATGGATCTTTTTAAAAAGAACATTTTTTGTAAATATAATAGGGTGAAGAGGAGAGTGTCCAATTTTAAAGAGGGGGCCTTTAAAAAATATCAACTTTTTTGGAAAAGTAAATATATCACATAACCACAGTTGTATTGTGAGTAGGAAATAATGGTTGAAAAAAATTGGTGATGAAAAAGTCCCTATAGTTAGTTACCCTAATTTCAAATTCAGGAATTCTCTAACAAAAAAATTATGTTTCTGAAGATTTGTTTAAATAAATTATAGAGGCTGTGAGATTATTCTGCACGAAATTATTTTATGAAATCCAAAGTGAAAAGTGTCTTCTGTTGGCTACTTAGCCAACTACAGTTAGGTGGCATATATTCCTCTGGTTATCAGCCCATATTTTGAGCAAAACATGGGACCAGGGCCCCTATTTCATTGTGAAAAAAGGCATTGGCATTAACATAGGAAGCAAGGATAGAGAAAAGCTGATACATCCCAAATGGAAAAATTTAAGAGCTATGCTCATCAGAAATTGTCGTTAGTTGGGACCACTTTGATTTACAAACAGCCAATAAAATCTGTTAAGTGTCTAGGAAGCAGAAGGACAAGTGCATGAGGATGGACAATGGGAAGTTCCTCAGAGTCCTGTGCAAACGAGCAGGAAAGCAGCATATTGCTCCAAAGTGACTATGTCTATGGCAATGCCTTTGCAGTAAGGTAGTAAAAACTGCACTCATGGAACGCTGGCTGTCAGCTGCAACCCAGGAAGCCAACCCACCAGTCTGTGCTGAGGTTGAAAAACATAGATTTTCCCTAAAACTTCAGGCCAAACGGCCTGGGAGTGGGGCAGCATCAGGAGGTGCACAGAAAAAGTCTATATACTTCTCTCGCTTTTATGAAAAGCCATGGCAGTATGCCTTCAACTTCATGTGCAATTCTGACTGCTATCTCAAGACATAAAAGAGCCAGATGTGTTTGAGACTGGATGCATCACAGGGCACAAGTCTGGATGAATCACAGACTTTTAGGGGCGGGGTCAGTCTTAGGAGTCTGTGATGTGGTTCAATCACATGGCCACCTAAGTCTTTCTTTGTGAATTAAGGCTGCTAGTACAGTTAATTCTTTGGTAATATAAAAAGCACAGTAAAAGCTTAAAGAATTAATATTAGCATACCATTTTATTATTAAAATAATAATTGGCCGGGTGTGATGGCTCACGCCTATTTGGGAGGCTGAGGTGGGCAGATCAAGAGGTCAGGGGATCAAGACCATCCTGGTCAACATGGTGAAACCCCGTCTCTACTAAAATACAAAAAATTAGCTGGGCATGGTGGTGCACTCTTGTAATCCCAGCTACTTGGGAGGCTGAGGCAGGGGAATCGCTTAAACCCAGGAGGTGGAGATTGCAGTGAGCCAAGATCCCACCACTGCACTTCAGCCTGGCGACAGAACGAGACTCCGTCTCAAAAAAAAGTAATTTTATTTTTAAAATAAAATAATAATACTTATAATGTTTTCCATTTCAATGTAGAGAGAAAACAGTGCATAATACACACTTTATTCATTTTCTCCATTATTCCTTCGGCATAGTGGAATCTGTTCTGTTTCTAAGCCAATTACCCTGGAACTTTTGCCTATACAAACTTTACTTTCTTGTTCTAGATTGACATTCAAAAAATCTCAATAAAATTGTGTACTGGCATATAATTAACATGTAACAGTGTATTTAAGAGAACTAAATTATCAAAAGCACAAACTGAAATGGCTTCATAAATCAATGTTTCTTTAAATCTTTTATCTTCTTTTACATTTTGTTTTCTCACTCTGAGACTTTTCAAGTTATTCTAGGGGACAACCGATTGAAAATGGAAAGAGGAAGGCACTTACTCTTTGGCTAAAATATGTATAGTGATTTGTAGAGTGTTTTATGTTAAAAATTTGGATTACTTGGAAATTTGACTTGTCATAATAAGACGTGAGAAACTGCTTTCGTCTGGCCTGGGTTTCCCATAATCTTATAAAGAGACAAACTGATTTCTTTCAACTAAGAATATATTATTTATATGGAAAAGTTGCAGGGAAGAGAATATTTGTTATTGACAGGAAGGAAAAACAAACAGATATTGATCGATAGGTGTGGATGCTATGTACAGAAGGTAAATTTTCTCCAAATTGCCAACAGAGTTTCCTGTTTGAAGCTACAAAATCCCATGAGAAATTCGAAGTTCTTTTAAGTAAGATTTGAATTCTGACTGATTCTTTCTTGAACGGGCAGAAGGAATTATTTCTCTATTTAAGAGTACTAAAATCAGAAGCTCTTCTTTTACCAACATATTTTACAAAAACATTTGGTAAGCATTTTTGACAAGCAGAGGCACAGCACTCAAACTGCTCTTTCTCACACATTTTTGTGGCTTAATTAACAGAGAGAGTTGCTTCCTCCCTCTGCTTCCACAACACGCCTCTACTATAACACATTTTTTATCTGAAAATTATTTTGCTCATATGGATCACTCATTTAGTCGCTCAATAAATATTGATTAGCATTGCCCTAGAGGTTGGGAATATACAGACGAAAAAGGTGTGGTCCCTACCCTTCATTTGCTCATAACATATTGGAGATAAACGGTCAGAAACAGTTAATTTTAATACAACACATTTTTCAAAGGGTATCTCATCTCATTTCATCTTGTCTTACTTATTATTTATTCCCAGTCTATCATAACACCTACCACATAGCAAGCTCTTTACATATGTCAGTTCAATTAATGAATGCACAAGTGAGAAGCAACTTTCTGATTTACCACTTAAGATTTATATTGAGGAATATAATGTGTTTGAATATGATGATAATGATTGGCTTTATGGCTGTTTCTTTTAGATTGTGCACTTATGTGATGCCTTGAATTTAGAAGTGATCACATGCATAATTAACTCTTGTTTTGGGGGTTAGTGAAGTTAACCTGTGAACAGACAGAAACCCTTTATTTGGACCTGGCATCTCCCTGGGCCACAATGTTAGCAAAACATCTGGGAAAAGAACTCCTATAGCCCCGGGCTAGGTGAGTTTGCTAGCGGTTTCTCCAGAACAGAAGGGCCAATGCTGTTGGAAGGCCCCCATATCCCTTGAAATTCCTCATCCCTCTTGAAATTCTACCTGCTACTCATTCAAAGTATGTCAGATAAATGATGAGTGACATTAGGATATTTAATGTACCCACAGCTGTGAAAATTCTTTGGAAAGTGATTCCATTTTAGCAGCACGTAGAAATTTTGAACGAAGTATTTTTCACTAGAACAAGATTTTAGTTAGTAGAGGAGAATGTTCTATGGACATCTTGAAATTTAAGACGTGCAAAGAAAAAAGTCACTAAGCCAAGTAAACACTGTTTTAAATATCTAGTCTTGGCTGTATAGATAATAAAAGAGAAGAACATTTGGTTTTTTATAACTCTTCTCTTTTTTTCTTCTTTGCTCTCACAAATCTACATAGTCTCAAATATGAACAATACTTTTTTTGGTGCACAGAGAAATGGTTGTTACTTTGTAGTACATTTTGCATTAAATATCATAATCATTTTTAAAATTCAAAGGGCAGAAGGATTTTGGCAGAGTTCCAAGCATTTCATATCCATGCATTTGAAATAGTTCTGTGATCTTTTTTGTAGCAATGGAAGGCTCAGCAGTGGGCATGGGTGTTCAAATAGCCCAGTAAGGTGCAATATGGCAAACAGGGAGGAGAATACCAGGATTTTGTATTCTCTACGTAAGACTATTATATGATGGATTTGTAGTTCTGGGTAGCTGTCATAAAACTGATCCTAATGTTACAATGTAAAACATGTTAAGTCCAAATATTTCTTCCACATATACTCTTTCAAATGTGTCTAAATACCAGAAACTGGAAAGATTAGGAATGTGAGCATAAGAATAATATCCTGTAATTAGCACAACAAGTCTGGGAGAAAAAATGTTAATTAATTTTCATTTAAAAAAATGAAACAGAAAGCATGAATAGAGCTGAGCTGAAAACAGTTCCTGAAACAAAATGAGTTTTCCCCCATTTACCTCATTTAGTATGATGCTGTATGACCTGCAAATTATTTAACCTCTTTCTATCTCCCCTACTAGAAAATCATGATAATATAATGCCAAGTCAGCAAGACTGTTGACATATAGTAAATACTGAGTACATCTTATTTATTAATAAAATTATTATCATCATGGAAGACTATAGCTTGACCTCTGAAAATAGGAAAATCACTGTTCCTTTTAATATTTATTATGGTCATTCTATGATTTTTGAGTGAGTATATATGATAATGTTATTTGCGAGAAATAAGGCTACAGTCACATAATCTACTTTATGAAGAGCTGTCTTAAGAAAGAAGATACTACTGAATTGAAATGAGATTGAGTCAAGACAACTTGTTTTTAGCGTTTCCTGGGGAAGCAGGGAGAAGGTGAGAGAAGTACATATAATTCTTTTGTAAAAATAGGATCACCCACAATGGTAACCATGAACACTTGTGTTTTTTTCTCTGTGGAGCAGAAGTAAAAATAGAGGGTCTGAATCTAGGTGACTGGGACTCCCTAGTCTTTGTAATATACTGGAGATCAAGGAAGACTTAATCTCAGAAAAGGAATTAAAACTGGCCAGACATGGTGGCTCACACCTGTAAATCCCAGCACTTTGGGAGGCCGAGGCAGGTGGATCTCTTGAGCCCAGGAGTTCCAGACCAGCCTGGGCAATATGGTGAATCCCAGTCTCTACTGAAAACACAATTACTAGCCAGGTGTGGTAGTGCATGCTTGTAGTCCCAGCTACTTGGGAGGCTGAGGCACAAGAATTGCTTGAACCCGGGAGGCAAAGGCTGCAGTGAGCCGAGATTTTGCCACTGCACTCCAGCCTGGGTGGCAGAGTGAGACTCGGTCTCAAAAAAAAAAAAAAAAAAAAAAAAAAATTAGTTAAAATAAATTAGTATGACAAGAGCTAAGAAAGATCAACCTTGGATTTTCATTCATTGATTCATTCTTGTGTTGGCTATGGTCTCAGGTGCTGTTCATTAGAAGTAGAATAAAATATGGTCCTTTCCTAAAGAAGTCTGTGGGAGGCGGTCATATAAACAGTCAGACATGCACTATAAGACAATAGAGAATCAGGTGCAAGGAGAGGCAGACCTGTGGAAAGGTGATCAACTTGGCCATGGCAGGCGAAGGGCTCCACAGAGCCTCAGAGTTTGTGACTGCACCTCTCAAAAAGGCTGCACATTATAGACTTTTAAGAATTATTTTCATCTTCTAACTTTCTTTTGAGTTATTCTCTATTTCCTACAAAATAATAAGAACAATGTTAAAGTTCCTTTGAAGACTTCAAAGAGATTTCCCACTCCTCAACAGAATATGGACAAGAGGTGACAGAAGAAGCTGCTGCCAGTTTGCTGGGGGGATTCTGGAGGGGACGGAGGAGTGGAAGGCTCCTGGCAGCAAAGAAGGGGAGGTGGGAGGCCAGTTCCTGGGGTGATTGGAGGAAAGGGACAAGAGGAAGAGACTGGCTCAAACTCTGGCTGCTCCCTCACATATGTTCTTCCCTCTCAGCCCCTGGTCTTATTTCTGATATCTCTTTTCCCATCCTTCTCAGGCACACTCATCCATTCCCCTAGACACCTTAAAAAAATAACATCTGGCCGTGGAGAGATTTGCTTAGAACTTGGTTGGTAACTGCTCTCTGGGTGACCCCCTCCTAGGAATACAGCCATTTTTAAAAGGAATGTCACAAAGAACAAAAATCTTCTGACTCAAGGAACTGTGTCTTCAGGGACAGAATGGCAAGAAGGAGCATAAAACATTGGGGTTCACTGCCCACCCCCAACATTGTACAAATCATCTACAGATGTAGTTATAGCTTCTGAGAGGCTGACTTGCCGACGAGCAGAGAGAAACCTTGTAACCAGGAAACTGATTACAGTCTGCAGTGAGCATCCTGGTATGAAAATTGAGATCCAGATTTTTTTTTTGGTGGGAGAGGGAATGTTATACTTGGGGAGCTATGGCTGTGGGAAGGTAAGTCTGATTCTCAGAAGTACATCCCAGTAAAGGAGGCATCAATCCTCATCTCAGGTTACCACTTTCTTCACAGAGTTCAACTGCCTGGGAGTCTAGAGAATCTTAAGGCACCACCCCCTTCCCCCCAAAATGGCCAGGTTTCTTTGAATCCAAGTTCTTACTCTTCATGAGTTTAAATCACTATACTCCCTTTCCTTTTTATTTATTTATCTTTAGTATTATTTCTTCAGAGTCTAGGTTCTTAAGGCATCTCTAATTTTTATTTTGGATTTTTTCCCTGTTTATTTATAGGTCAATTAAAAATATGGCAAATGGGAGAAAATCCCTTAAATGTCTCAGTGATTCTGTAATAGCAACAGCACATCTTTATTTTACTAGTATCAGGATCATTCATGCCTGCCAAAATACAGACGGTTCCCTTAAACACTTGGACTCTGTCATGGGACAGGTGGTAGGAAGTGGCATCAGATTTCCACGCTGGGTCTCATTTGGATAAATAGGAGTTCACTATTATAAGAAATAGAATTTGAACATTTATTTTATTCTTAGGTTTATCTTCTTATATTCACTTCTAAGTTACATATCCAGTTAGCGGTACTTCCTGATGGCTTACATCTCACATCCAAAATTCCATGCCATCAGATGGAAAATTTGAGTGTCAGTAGAACTGCCTATGCTCACTTGCTATGCTAAAGGAGCAAACGCAGAAGTGTCTGCAGAGTAGGATCTCTACATGGATATGTTTATAAATCTTTGCAGTGAAATTTGTCTATGTGGATGAGTTTATAAATCTACTACAATGAGATTATTGAAAGTATACATCAGGAGGCTTCCTATATGTAAGAAGAATAGGCACCACATAAATATTTCTTCTCAACTTTTTTTGTGAATTGTTCCTGACCTTGGGATAGATGTCAAACTTAGCTTTTCATCAGTCTTGAAATGATTCAGCTATATTTTCAGCAGCTATTTAGACACCATTCGTAGATCTGTATTTAGAAGTGATCTAGCCAGTATTTCTGACCAAAAGTGAAAAATCTAACTATATTAGTGTGAATCCTATATATTTCACAAAATACCCCCTTCCTTATTGTTAGTCTGGTTTCTGGTCTATATTTGTGGAGTGGGTGCAAATGATTCTTCGGCTTTGATTCTTTATGAGTTCTCTAGCAATACTCCAGGATTTAGTGAGATATTATATTTCTCTTTTTGCAGTTTCCATTGTTACATTTCTAACAAATAATTCCCCTGACATCTTTAGGGGCAAATCTGAAAGCTGTCACACTCTTGTCACAGGGCCAGGTTAGAAATGCCACTACAGAAATGCCATGGCCAGGTTCCATTCTGCTGCTTCTGCTGCCTGTCATGTGGAACCACAGTCCTCTTTACCTGCCTCACCATCCAGTTACCATAGTGATTAAGCCAGAGCAGTGCATCTCTTTCTGAAGTGTGCACAGCCAACGCAAAGAATCTACCAACCTGGAATGCTAGTTGTAAAATTGCTGATTTTAACTGAGGAATTTCTCAAAATATAAACATCACGAACACAATAATGCACATTGGAAAAACTGAGCAGGAACGATTCTGTTAACACTGTAAGTTGCAAAGTGACAGCTGGTAGCTTTTGTGAATTGCAAAATAACATGAGCCTGGCTGGAACATCTCCACTGCGGGGATAAATACTTCCAAGCATTGGCCAGAAAATGAGACTAAGTAACACCTTCTGAGAATCTTAAAATGCGATTGCTGAAAGGTCAGGTTAGCAATTTTCCTTTTTAATATTCAAAACAAGCAGTGGAAGTGGATGGGGTGGTACTAAGTCCAGGTTGGAGGCTACTGGCAAAAAGCCCTCTTGAAATTGTAGGCTGAGAACATAATTCAGGGTAATCCACATATACCTTGGTAAAGAAACCTTTGTTGAACACCTAAGTCCCCACTCGGCCACTAACATGCTGCGAGACACCAAACAAGTGACAATTTCTTTGTGCTTCAATTCCTTCATCTGTAAAATGAGATATTTGGACGAACAGTCTCAGGCAGCCCTGAAATTCTCTGATTCTAAAAGGGCAAATTATACAAAAATGAAGCTGAGCTTCAGTTGTGGTCTGTGGACAGCATCCCATTATTTTATGATTGAAACACTTAAATTGACCAGTTCATCTAACGCAAGTCATAATTACTTTGACTGGGATAGTTAAGAAACCCTTTTCAATTTCTTTCTTGTTTGCTGTAGGGCCTTGTTAGGACACCTCAGAAACATTGTCTGAAACAATTTGCAAAGAAGAGAGTTAAAAACATCCTCCCACTTCCCGCTTCATTAAATCGCTCCACAGGCAATCCTCTCCAGCATCCACAGCTTCCAGGAAGCAGGGGATGAGTTAACTAAAGGTCAGTACATAAAATACAACTGTCCTCAAGTTCCTCTGGCACCATTTTACTCTCTAGTCTTTTTCACAGCATTTCAAATTTATATTAAACACATGGAGGCTTTACTGACATAAGCATCCACTGTAAGAAAAAAGAGAGTTAAAAAAAAAAGAGAGAGATAGAAAATTATTTGGGAAAAAGACCAAGTAAGAGAGGAAGTGGAAGCCAAACATGCAGAGAGGAACAGACATTCAGACGGTGCTTACGGATCGAACGCTGCAAGCAGGAAGTTAAGGAGGAGGCTGATGGACTGCTCCACATGGATTTGGTGAGTGGTTGGCATCCGTTTGTTGAGCTGGTAAAAAATGGTGGAGAGCACAGCCTCTAAGCGGGACACATTGAGTTCAATGTTTGGGTCCAGGTTGTTCAGAGCATTTTCCCGCAATGCTTCTATGACATTCCATATGTCCACCAGGTGCACTACAATTAAAGCAGAGTTAACACATCAGCCCAGAGTCATGGAAGGCAAATACATTAGTTTACTTGTCCCTCTGTCCTGTTTTTTTCTAGGTATCTCACATGTGTGCAGCTGTTGTAGGGGGTCAACATAAGTAAATGAACATAGGCTGTGCATTATCTCTAAGACTTGATGTGCATTATATAATAGCAAGCAAATGATTTACTGACCACCACAATAGATAGTTATTTCCAATCTTCACAGTCACCCTTGAAATACAGCTATTATCCCTATGTTACAAGTAAGAGAACTGAGGATCTGGAAGCTGAACTGACAAATGCAAAGGTAGAAGAGGAGTCAATGGCAAAACTGGCATTCAGATCCAAGTCTATCGGTGTAAAAGTTATTTCTCCATTGCACACCCTGCCCCCTCAAAAAGAAAAGACCAACACTGAAATTCTAGTGTTTGAAAGGATGTCCAAATCACATTTGAGTATTTAAAATGTTTTCATTTATTTATGTGTTTTTTAGCAGTATGCTTTTGGAAATAAAAAAAAAGAAAGTTAAGGTAGGCAGGAAGACCAGGTAAAAAGGAAAAGTTATGTACACACTGCCCCAGCAGCAGAACTAAGTCACAGATCACTGAACTAGGCTAGTCAAGAACAGGAAGTTTCTTGGCTACATTATTACCAACTGATTTAAGTCACGGTTACTTTCACTAGGGTAGTCCAGAAAACGGTTTCTATTTTCTTCCCTATTGGACCTGAGGTCTTGTTATGAGATCCCAGAAACTATGACCACAACCAAGATAAAGAACATGTCCTCACCCTCAAAAGTTTTCTCATGCTCCTCTGTAATCTATCCTCGTTCCCTGTTCCAGGCAACCACTGATTTGCTTTCTGTTGCAAATTTCAATTCTTAATAACTGTCATTATATAGTAAACACTCTTTTTTGGGGGCTGGATTCTTTGACTTAGTGTTAACTATTTTGAAATTCATACATGTATTGCTGAAATAGTAGCCATTTAGCTTTCTTAACATATACCCATCTCCCTCCCATGCTCAAGTTCCCAGTCCATGCTCCTCTCCCCAGATGCCTGTTCCCCAGATGCCTCTCCCCAGATGATCCACAACCAGGAACTGGGTGAGAATGGGTCACAGGGACCAAGTAGTATTGGTCTGAGTAGTATTCCATTATATGGATATATCAAAATTTGGTTATCAGTTCACTTGTTGATGAACATTTGGGTCATTTTTCAGTTTTTGTTTATGAATAAAGTTGCTATGAGCAATCATGTGCAAGTCTTTGTATAGATACATGACTTCCATTTCTCTTAGATAATGAGAGATTTAAAATATTAAAATCATTACAAATTTAAGTAAATACTTAGAAATGAAAAGGCTGGGTTTCACGGTAGGTGTATGTTTAATTTTTAAAGAGAGTTCGAAGGTATCTTCCAAAAGTAGTTGAACCATCTTACATTCCCATCAGCAGTATACAAGAGTTCCAGTTTATCCACATCTTCACCATTTAAGGTTGACTTTTCATTACGCTTTTGCATTTGCAAATAAATATTTTGTTTATTCTCAATGAAATATAACAATTAGTTTCCGTTCTTGAGAAATATGGACTGTGTATATACTTTTTCACTAACAGCTCCCTATTTTCTGTCTTCTACCTCATTGCTCACTCCTGGCTCTACACCTAATAAGCAAAACTAGCATCAGCTTCTACTATGAATTGAGCTATGTGACTGTTTTCTTGGCTTTTCTCTTTACGTTTGCTTTTCAGAACAGATCTACGGTTTCTGACTTTTGGTATAAGAGAACCTTATCACCAATTTCTTCCATTATAATAACAAATGGGCCAACTAGCCAACAGTCTTTTGAAGTCAGATCCTTTTCCCAGGCTAAGTTTAATTGCAGGATCTCTAATCACAGGACCCTAAGAGAAACAGCAACCTGTGCAGGCATTCTGATTTTAAAATAGGCATGATGAAAAAAAATCCTAAAGTGTGGCTCTCATAACTAACTTTGTGTGCATATTGAGATCTAAGAGATAAGTGGATTATGCAAATCCCTGAACTAAAAAAACAAAACAAAACAAAAAAACCCAAAAAACAGGTTACATAGAACCGTTACTGTGTCCTTTACTTGTATTTTTGCTGTTACTTTTAACAATTACTCAAAATAATCTTTTATGTTATGAAGGGAAGATACCTGCACTCAAGGAGCACTGGACTTGGAGTCCAAAGACCTAGGTTGCAAATCTGGCTCTTCTATGACAAGTGCATGACCTCTTAGCCTCTAAGACTTAGAGTCTCACTTCCTTCATCTATAAAATGGGGCTGGCATTCCTAAAAGGGAAAAATGCATAGAGTAAAAAGTGGTAGTTCCTGGTACCTAGCAGACAATGCATTATAGATGAACAAGTGAATAATGTGAGTCATGTCAAAAGAAAAATATACTGCAATATATCTCTGATTTGGAGCAGATAAGTACAAATCACATACCAACTAAAATACTTAAATATTTATTAGCTTTGGAAAAATTCAGATTTAAGTGATTTCAAATTTGCAACCTTCTCTGTGTATCAAGAATTAATCAACAAGGAAATTATTTGTATTTCTTGGTGTTATTTATCCAACTCTTCAATCTAGCAAGCAAAACACTCCCAGGGAAATGGCATTCATAAATAAAATTAATTATTTAATTAAAATTCTAGTGGGAAAGAGCTGGGATTCCTTTAATTACTCCCTATAGATTTGATCTGAATTTTCTGAATCTAGTCATCAGGATGTGTCTGGGTGCAGGATGCAAAGACAGCAGTGCTGATGACATCCAGCCTGTCATCCTGCTTGGTCCCTGTGACCCATTCTCACCCAGTTCCTGGTTGTGGATCATCTGGGGAGAGGCATCTGGGGAACAGGCATCTGGGGAGAGGAACATGGACTGGGAACTTGAGCATGGGAGGGAGATGGGTATATGTTAAGAAAGCTAAATGGCTACTGGTAGAGGAAGGGAATCTGGATGCTTAAGTTTCTCTCGATGAGCCATTGTAAGGAACAGGAAACCCTTTTAGAATTCCCAGGGGTGGAATTATCCAGGCCCATGGGAGTGACCGCAGGAGTGGCCTACATAAAGTTTCCCACATATGCATGCCCACATAAGGGTTCTTTAGGTACTTTAGCCTCAGTGTGAGCAGCCTGTACTCATCTCTCCCCTTGCCGGCCCTGGGATTCCCTTCCTTGGTGAATGCCACCATCCTCCCGCTCCCTATTCTCCCTCCAGGGAGATTTAATTTCTGGCTTCTATCAATGACCAAGTCCTATGGACTGTATATCTCCTAAACATCACTGTAATCCTGCCATTTCCATGAGCCTTTATTGCCACCACCCAATTTCATCACCCAATGCTATCATGCTTACTGGTTGGCTGAGTCAGTTCTTCATTCTTTCTGTACTCCCTTTCTACTCACTGTAGCCAGAGTGTGATTTCTTTCTTTCTTTCTTTCTTTTTTTTTTTTTATTATTATACTCGGGAAGGGGAACATCACATACCAGTGTGTGATTTCTAAACTGTAATTTGACATGTCACTTGTATGCTGCTTAAAATCGTATGCTGCTTGGAGAATGGCGTGAACTCGGGAGGCGGAGCTTGCAGTGAGCCAAGATTGTGCCACTGCACTCCAGCCTGGGTGACAGAGCGAGACTCTATCACAAAAAAAAACAAAAACAAAACAAAACAACAAAAAAAATTGTATGCTGCTTAAAGTCATTTAATAACTTCCCATTAATTTGAAATCTAAACAAGGATTGCAGTTTTTTTTTTCTTTCTTTTCTTTTTTCATCTAGCCCCTGTGTATTGTCATCTACATCTCATCTACTCTACCTTGGTGTCAACATCACTTCCTCAAGGATATCTGTCAACATCACTTCCTCAAGGATATCTTTCTGGGCTGGATCAGAAACCTGTCTCCAGGTTTTATACCCTTCACATGCACCACCTTAGAGCTCTGTCCTTCCCCATCACAGCATGTAGTGCGCACTCTTGGGTGGACCAACAGGCTGTCTGTTTCCCGTTCTATGTTGCATGTGGCACAGGACGAGACTGTGTCTATTGTGATAACTGTCCACACCCCTAGTGCCCCTCACACTGCCTTACACATCCTTACACATAGGAACTTGGTAAATGTCTTTTGACTAAATGACAGAATGACAAAGAAATGACTCAACAGTGAAACAGGGTTTTCTAAGGATGCATTTGCTTTCTAAAAAGCAATAAGGCATAGTCATGAAGAATCATGGACACACTGGTTTGAATCCTAGGTATCCCGTCAGTCTAATTACTTAACTTCTCTGAAGCTTCATGTTAGAAAAGTGGAGCTGAAAATAGCATCTACTTTCAGATGATTACTATGAGAACTGAATAAAATAATGCCTGTAAAAACTTGGAATAGGGCATGTCATGTAGGAGATAATAACTTTATTATTATGAACAAATACTAGAAATCATACAAAAGTTATTAAACATAAATATGCTGCATTTACGTGCTTACATATTCAAGGTCCTAATATAAGGAAACGTAAAAGAAAAATATTTCATTAAAAATAAAATAATTCTGGCTAACTGTGAGAATAGATAATTAAAAAATGATTTAAGTAAAACTAGTTTTCATAATTATGTGCAACCACTATGGTAGATCGTGAGGACTCAATACAAACAATACAGATGTGGTTCCTGCCTATGGGAGCTAACAGTCTGGGGGGAATACAGACATGACTCAATCACACAAAAGGATGATCAGAAATGGTGACATACTGTGACATATAGTATGCTAGGTATAAAATGGGATTATGATATGGTCATGATGGGGCCAGGAGAACAAGATCAGGTTGCAGGAGCACCATAACTGTGATAAGGATGTGGCTCTTTATGCTGAGTATGAAGACATGGGTTTTAAGTAGGACAGTGACATGATAAGGAATGCAGCTTAAAAATGTCATTTCTGACTTTAAGGTAAGAAAGGAGTGGAGATGGACAGACACACAGTGGGAAGTAGTTGGAGCATATTGTTTTAGTTCCAATAAGGGATGGCAGTATTTTTGTATACAAGGTGGTACTATGCAGAAAATACTGTAGTCATGCACACTGTACCCATATTTTCCAGCGGTGGCATAGTGGAAAGAATTCAGATTTTGCAGCCACAAAGATTAAGGTTTCATTCCTGGCTCCAGAAATAACTGCAAAACTGGGCAAATTTTATTAATAAAAATAAAATGTAATAATATTTTGTTTATATATTGTATTATTCTTTTATAAATGAGGAAACGAATGCCATCCAGAGGCAGTTATAGTGAGATTAAAAGAGAACATGTATTCACATAATAGGTGCTCAAGAAATGAGCTATTTGTGTTAACTAAATACACTCTGATCTAAAGCCATACTATTCTATTATTAATTTATAAGATCTGTGAGTCCAAAACTAAATTTTAGCCAACTATCCCAATTTCAATAATTTAATCAACCCATAATCTTGATGACATATTATGTGGGTGAAGTAAAAGAATCATAAAGTGCATTGCAGCCGCAAAAGCAGACACTTAATTCAGTTTAGTTGTCGTAAATTTTGAGTTAGCGGAGTTTAAGTTGATTTCACCATATCGGGTCATTAGAAACCTGGTGAGGAGGCTATCTTTCATAAAGGTTTCATGGCAACTTTATTTCATTGGCGACTACCTTGGGAGGTGTAATCATAGTGCAGAAGGTGCGGGAACCGGGGCAGTGGCTGAGTTCCCCTACTGACTGTCCCTATGACCTTGGGCAAGCCACTTAACTTCCTTAGGTTTCAGTTTCCTCACCTGTAAAATAAGGACAATACTATTTTCTCCACTACATGGTTGTTTGGGGGGATCAAATGAGATACTTCACATAAAGCACTTCACATAGTGCTTATAATAAGCATCGTATAATAAGCATTCAGTATACATTAGTTATAGAGAAATTTAAGTATCATAGGCCTTTTGTTTATTTAAATAGGGACACTGAGAAATGCTAAGTTGAGATTCATTAGGAAGTTATTAAGAAGTCTGTTTTAAAAGTCTGACAGTTGTATAAATATGTTGCTTACTGTCGTGCTCCTTAAATCATTTTAGATATTTAGGTTGTGCAATAATGATTATGAACCACTAGATGGCACTGTTCATATTTTACTAAATAGCTATCAAACTTCAGTCGTCCATAATAGAGCACCTGTTACTAGGCATGGGAAATAGGAGGAATTCCCTCATCTATACAATTGCGTATATTTTACATTAATATATAGGAAAGGCAACATTTTACATAATGAAATTCCTTAGTTAACAATAACCACATCGAGAATAGAGAAAATGCATTCTTAACCTAATATTTAGTTCTTTGTGGAATCTTAAAAGTAACGACATTAGTGTTGATTTCAGGCAGTAATTATTAAGACCTAAGAGTTTGTCTTTATATACATAAATGGAAATAGACAAAGCTTCAATGGTTTTCTATAAATCCAGGCAATCTCAGGTAGAAAAGGGCTAGGTTTGGGTGTTTGGGGGGAGAGTTGCAGATGGGTAAAGGAGAGTTTGTCAATCTCAAGAGATATTTTTAATGTGTTTTCTGACATCTTGTGCTATTTTAATGGGAGATGAAGTCCTTCATTCACAGAGATGACTTAAATCCAAGCGTCCTTGGGAAAAGTGCTAAAATGACAAACCTAGTTATACCTAGATAGAGAGGGCTGATGTCATAAATTTTATTAGAAATAGTAGAATCATATAAGTTGGATAAAATATAGGGGAGAAAAATATCAAAAAGACAACTTCAAGATTTAGTCTATTTTATGATTTAGTCCAGGGCCAGCCTTTCTTGAACCCCTGAGGCTGGGTCCAAGTCTCTGAATCTAAGCATGATATTCTTTTTTTAAAGCATTTGGTGATCTCAAAATTCTCAAACCCAGACTCTACCACCTCCTGATTCCAAAATATAAGAGAGTGGAAAAGGGTTTTGACAAAACTCTCTGGGTGATTCTGACAACCACTGATTATAAACTTTTAGAAGGTTTTCAAAGAGCTTGTAGCTGAGAGAAAGGTCAGTAGACAATTATCTTACAGTGACTTAGCTTTAGTCATTATGGAATAGTGATTCTCAACTGTGGCTGCAGAATGGAATCACCTACAAGGTTGTAAAATGGATTCCTGGTGATACTGCTGGTCCAACACCACATTTGTAGTAACAAAGCACAGGCTATTTAGAAATGCTGCATCTTAGGCTCCCACAAAGACCTAGAGAATCATAATCGGCATTTTAGCAACATATCTAGGCAGTTTGTATTCACATTTAAGTATAAGAAGCACTTCTTGAAGTCAGTAGTTCTCAGTCCTTTGGCATCAAGACAGCCCGATATGTCTTCATAGGTTGTGAGGTGTATTGCAAGAAGCTGATTCCCATCAATTAATTTATGCAGTTTAAGAGTGATTTGTATAATTATGTATATATATATTATTTTAGAGGGGTTTGAGGCTTCCATCCATAAGAAGGTCACTCATTGCATTATGATATGCTTTAGTTAGGAGAAAAGGAAATTGTAGGTATGCTGGGAATTGAATATAATCTGTTGATCTGTTATTGGGAATACATATATCCTCTTGCGCGTAGACAGTGTTGTGTTTGTGCGTGTGTGTGTGTGTGCATCCATGCACATGCTCCCTCAATCTCTACCCTGCCTTCAGTGCTTAAAGTGAGGGTGACTGGTGTCTGAGGTTTCTGTTATGACTTGTTTTCCCCTCTTTGAGATATGCAAGTATATGCAGGAATCCCCATAGCAACAAAGATAAATTGTTTCTCCTGAAAATGCATCCAGTTCTCCCCTCCCTAGATATAAATTTCCTGACCTTCAGTGCAATATTCCCAGCATGAATTTTCCATTGCAACTACGCTCTTCAGAGTACAATAACAAAGTTGAGGTAATATTTCTGATTAGTTTACACAGAGGGTTTGAAGTGCCAATTTGTGTTCTTTCGTATAGCAGATTCTTAAAATACGTTTGCTAGCTTGTAGAAAAGTTAATTATGGAGATTCATTCTTTCAGCTAGCCAACAAAGTTCCAACGTCCTTAGAACGAACAGATGAACACGCATACAAGCATTGTCTTGTTCCTACAACAACTCTCAAATGCAAAGTTTCATTCAGTATTCTAAGCACCGAGTAGACTTTAAGTAAAAATGCTTTTAAGGAGCTCATATGTGGGCCAGGCTTCACAGAACTGGGGTGTGAGGAGGTGGGGAGAGGAACTCAGCCCCTTGAGAATGTCAGGAGTGACACTAGGTTCCTCAGACTCATTACCCTAAGCCGCTCACTGGCGTATTTTATAGCCTTCCATCTTAGTCTTATAACTTCTCTCATACAATAAGTATTTATCCAGTCCTTATTGTGTTGCAGTGCTGTTCTGGCTTCTAGAATTGGAGTGTACAAGACAGGCAGGACCCTAATCACACAGAACTTATATGTGTGTGGGAGAGGGAGGCGATAGAGATATTAAATAAGTGCATTGAGCATGGAATAATAATCTATTTTCTCTCCTTTTAGATTTCAAAATGTTTAATTGGCCTATAAAAATTGTACATATTCAAAGGTATACAATGGGATTTGATATTTATATATACATATTATTTATTTTCTCTTATAGAGAAACATGAACTGAGAGATAGACTGGGATTCACGTGTTTCTTCATTTGTACAATGGGAATAATAACATCCTTTCTGATAGTGTTCTGAGGAACAATGAATATGTACATGGGAAAACAGTAAAATATAAAGTACTATATAAATTTTAGGCATTATTCTTATTTTTGAGAGCAAACAGAGAGGCATTAAAATTTACTGTCATATTCAGATAGAATTATAAACATTTTCCACCCACAAAAATTCTTTCAATTCTTTGCCTCACTCTGTCAGTTATAAAGATATTTGTCCCTTAATATGAACTTTCTTCTATAACTTGAAGTTTGTTTTCCCTTTAACGGATGAAATGATGTTATAAATCCATGAGAGACTGTATCACAGTGATTACTAGTTTAGTACAATTTCAAATTAAATATTTCAGGGGCCGGGAGCGATGGCTCACGCCTGTAATCCCAGCACTTTGGGAGGCCAAGGAGGGCAGATCACGAGGTCAGGAGATCAAGACCATCCTGGCTAACATGGTGAAACTTCGTCTCTACTAAAAATACAAAAATTAGCCAGTGTGGTGGCGGGCGCCTATAGTCCCAGCTACTCGGGAGGCTGAGGCAGGAGAATGGTGTGAACCCGGGAGGCGGAGCTTGCAGTGAGCCTAGATCACACCACTGCACCGAAGCCTGGGCAACAGAGCAAGACTCTGTCTCAAAAAAAAAAAGAAAAAAAAAAGAATATTTCAGTGTCTCACTAGTTGCCATGCATCAATCACACATGCAGGCTGTAACATATGGAGAAAGACTGCCATATGCATTTACACACAGAGCTGGGAAATGGAACAAGCAGCTAGATTCCATAATAGTTTCAAAGAAATTAAATCCAACCAGCATTTTAAAGGCTCTACAATGCATTGTGATTGATGTTATTGATGATTTAACAAAATATGAGAGCCTGACCATAAAAAAGATTGTAAGTCTCATGGGGAGAGACACACTCAGATGACCTAACTGAAGATCACCACCAGACACTCTGTTATCCAAAGCCCACATCCATAGTGCAGATTAAAAAGAAAAGTGCTACAGGAGCTCAAAATACAGGAATGCTACTGTGGGCTGGAAACTATGTAAAGATTTGCAAGAGGAGGTAAGGCTCAAGTTGATTTCCTAAAACACAGCAGAAACACAGATGGAGATAAGGAGGGAAGGATACTCCAGGAAGAAGTGGATTCAGTGAACAATGGCACAGAGCAAAGAACGATGACGGTGAATTTAGATTTTCTATTGACTCGATAGAGCCAGAGAAATTTGTGTTGGGGCTTAGAGGAAAGCAGGAAAGCAGGGTCTAAAACTGTTCGTTTCTATTGCCCAGTATATAACGCTCTTAATTTTTCAATGAGTGAATATCTTTGTTTTTATATTTTATTAAAGATTTGAATCTCATAAAGTTAAATGTTTAATTTCATTTTCAGACTACTATGTGAGCTAATTCAAAGCCCCATCTGAAGCTAAGAAGTATGGTGGTGGAAACCAGGGCTGTGCTTTAGAGCCAAGAGTGGGTCTCAAACTATCGAGTCTGATTCCATAGGTCTTGAGTGTGGCCAGGGCATCCCTAGGTATAATCAGCTCCTTAGGTGATTTTGTTAGACAATAAAGTTTGAGAACCACTGCTACGGAACACAACTTAAAGAGTGGAGTTAGACAAGAGACAGGAAGAACAGAAAACTGATGCTCCTTTGATTCAGAGGAATTTCCTGGGAGCACTGTGGCCAAGAAAGCCAGGTGCAAATTACCTAGTTGTTAAGAGTTCTAAAATAAATAATTTATTTTTATGCCCTTATTCAGGCCTCTTATCATGAGAAAATAGTATTTAAAAATCTTTTGGGGAAGAAGGACTCAGTTAAATGGTATGCTTTGCCAGGGTCAATAGATATATTTTGATGTGATTACACTGAAGCTATTAGCCATCACCCACATTAACCAAACATTGAAATCAGAAAGAAAATGTTACTAAAGGCACAGTCTTCAGATTTGTTTTCCATTAGTGAGCATGAGCTATACCTTTATAAAATGTGAACCCAAACAACAGCTGAGTAGCTCACCAAGCATTTTTATGCTTCCAAACTCAATGTCTTTCTGACTCTGAAAGCATGCTTTTATCTCCAAGGCAATTCTCTTTGCTAAGGATCCTTACAGAGAAGCATCATATCATACAGAGATAACATTTTAGTTTCACTTTAATTTCCTGGTTAAGGTGATGTAATAAACTTTCATGAAAAGGTCTACAACATATTTTTGGTGTAAAATCAAATTGAATATCATGCCAATCTTCACAGGCCCTGGTAGTACATCCATTGCCTATTCGGAAAAGGTATTCGGTATTCCTTAAATTGTGTCTGTAGACCAGTATCATTATTCAAAATGAGGTATAAAAATTGTTGACTCAATAACTGTCAACTATAAATTAAATCTAAAAACATTCAATTGAACAAGCATTTATCAAGCCCATTATTTTCAAAGTATCATACCAAGGATTATAAAAATAATAAGAGAAGGTAAATGAAAAGACAGATCTGAATGATAACTAATTTCTTATTGCCAGTGTTTAACTTTATTCAGAATATTAATCAGTTTAGAAGCAAGAAAATCTTGTATCTTATTTCTCCTGTGGATAGTCATTTTATAAAGGGCTTTTAGACCTCACATCTTTAATGTGGTCTTACCATTCCCTACATTCCAGTGCCCTAATCCAGGCTTGTAAAAGCCTTCTACTTAGAAGCAAGCCTCCTACTCACCTCCACTTTCTGTCTCTTTCTATCTCTCCTAAGAAATATTGTAAGGTTCTGCTCTGGTCATGCCATTCTCCATCGCCTATTGAATAAAACCCAACAGGGTAAGCATGAAAATCAGTGTTTGGATCTCAGTTTACTAGTCTGTAGTCCCATCTTCCACTATTCTCCAGCTTCTTGCAACAGTCCTATGCTCTAGCCACACCGGATTTCTTAAATTCCAGAACATTCCCTTGGCTTTCTTGTATGTGCCTTTACTCAGCCTGCTCCCTCCACCAGGTGTTCCCTACAATCACCATCCCTCAAGGTAGCACACACA
The DNA here is from genome assembly GCF_003255815.1 of Theropithecus gelada. Taxonomy (NCBI): domain Eukaryota; kingdom Metazoa; phylum Chordata; class Mammalia; order Primates; family Cercopithecidae; genus Theropithecus; species Theropithecus gelada. The sequence continues at coordinate 26,818,268 of NC_037686.1, read as the reverse complement.
TGCCATGTCCCTGAGGATGCTCATTCTGATACCCTCAGGTAGGATTACTTTCTCCCCTTTGTTGCTCCCAGGGCCCTTCACATATCTATTGGACCACTTATGACACTACACATTTTCCATAGTTATTAATAGACAAGTTTTTTCCTGAATTTTTTATACATTCCTAATTGGAATTATAAAATTCCAATTCATATAAAATCATGAGCTAAATATAAAATTACGAGCTAAATTTTATGCTTAGGGTCATGTATGTGTTGAAACATAGGTCTACGGCTTTCATCAGTTTCTCCAAAAGATACGTGGGGTAAACTTAAAAACCACAGTACTACATGCTAGCGTCTTGAGGACATGGGCTATGTCTTGTTCATCTTTGCATTCCTCTCACCTCTTTGCATAATACCTTGTTCAAACTGGGTTCTCAATAATGCTTAGTGAATGGAATAGCGTAGGGCACCTACTGGATGCCCGGCATTATACATAATCCTTAGAAGCTTTCCCTTTACCTCAGTGTTCTAAGAAAGCTCCACAAGGCTTTACTGGACATAGTTTTCCACAGGACCTTTCTTATTTCTTATGTAGCAACTTGAGCTGTGGCCAGAATCCTAGAAGCCAGAGGCCACATTCTGAAAGAGCATCAATAGGGCTAGCAGCCATGAGGAATTGTCTCCTACTTGTCCTTTACAATTTTTGAACTCACTGACCCTGAATTACGTGCCCACCTGGCCAACATAAACTCAAATAGACAAAGTACACCTGGCCATTGAAAAAAGTGAGTAAGCAGCAACTGTATTACTTTTTCTGCATTCATTCTGTACATGTATCTATATCTATACAATTCTCTGTACAATGAGAATAAATACAAATAACAGAAAATCTATTTTATTTATTAATTAATTCATTCAGAAAATAGCTGTGGCCCAGCTCCCTAGTGCACAGAAAATTGCTTGGGAAATAGGACTAGAATTTGGGATGAAAAGATCTCTAGGTGGTTAATCAGCAGTACAGGTCATTAGTTATCGTGAGTGAGGTCATCCATAAATCAATATAGCATAAAGAATATGACGAGTGTATCTTTTGTTAAAAAAAACTTTAAAAGCCAATGGGATAAGTTTTAGTGATCTATTGCACAGCATGGTGACTAAAGTTAATAATGTATATTTCAAAATTGCTAAAATATTAGATTTTAAATGCTCTAATCACAAAGAAATGATAAGTATGTAAGGTAGATGTATATGTCAATTAGCCTGTTTTAATAATAACACATGTCTACCTTATCATAACATCATATTGTACTCCATACATATTAATGTATACTATTCTTTTTCAATTAAAACAAATTTTTTTAAAAAGCCAATGAAAAATAGTGATGAAGAACCTTGAATAATGAAAATCAAGGGGTTGATATTTCAGATTCCTCTCGTGTACCTTTCGAAATCCTCTTGGCCCTGCCTCTTTCTCCTGCCCCTGCACATGTGACTGGTACCACATAGATTTCAACCAGGTTGATGCAGCTGCAACCGGACAATGGCTGGCCTCAGGCTCTTTCTGCATACCTCTGATGTCTCAGTACAAACACCTGGAACCTAGCTACCACTCACACATATGCAACCTAGAAGCATGAGGACATTAACTCCTGTAGGTAACCATTGACCAATGCAGGACAGAGCAGCGAGATTAGAACTCCCTCCTTTTGTCTCCTGAATGGGCAGTTCTGGAGTGCACTGGACAAGGTATCTTGGAAATTCCTGCACTGTCTATCCGCTTTCCTCCCTTCCTAGTTTCAGTGTGTTCTGTGTTCACTATCCCAGTGAGCTGCTTCCATGCAAGCTTTGTCTGGAGGTCTGCTTCCTGGGGAAACAGACTAAACACTGGTCCTAATAAAGTCTCTTGTCTATTCCTGGTTGAATCCTCCCAGAACAATAAATGAGAAGAAAATGATGATTGTGACCATGTTGGAAGCAGATTCTGATTCTTGTGTAGTTATATAAATGTTTCTCAGTTTGTTTTTCACTGCAATATAATATCACTGTTTTTTATTTAGCACTGTTTAAATTGAAAGATAAAATGCATCATATTTGATTATATCAAAAAGGTTGATTATTTTTCTGAGAAAGTAAGCTGCTTAGGAATGGTGCCATTACTATCAGTTTTATGGCAGGTTTGCTGGTCCACATGCTTTTCTCAATGTTCCAGTGTTTTTCGGTGACAAGGCTTGACAGACATTGTAGGACACTAACTGTCTACTATACCACTTGGATAATATTGGGAAGTTAGAAGGCTTTGTAATTACATGATTTTATCTGGTATTTACCCAAGGGAAGCCACTTAATATCTCTTGTACTATGCTCTCCTCACCTTGAACAAATAGAACTTTATAATTTCTGATAGACAAGGAGATAAAGCAGAAGTGCCTAGCCCAACACCATCAATGGTTACAAATAGCTACAGACAATTTATTTAAATATGTTATAGTTATACTTGATTTTGTAACTACCATAATTATAAGTAACCCCTTTTTCTTTCAGAAAATGACATTTGGCTCATGAGATTGATAGGGCAGATATCAGTTTACGCAGCAAAGTATGAGAGTGGAATTACTATTTGATAGTAGATCCACTATCCACTGTTTGATACTACCGATCTACAAAATCAGAAGCATTACAATAAATAGAACACATTTGTTAGATTGTAAATGAGGTTATTCTATTACTAAATTTGTACACTAAGGAATATTACTATCTAGAATAATTTAAACTAATGGAAAAATCTCATTGCACTTTTCTTCTTATGCTACTCCAGTTAAATTTTTTCCCTTTTAAATGCAAAGATAGTGCCAAGAACCAACATTATCTGATTGACATACTTCTAACTGTTCCTGAGGATGGACTGTTGTTGTTATTATTGGGGGAGGGAGCTTTGAAAAGGGAAGAAAGGGAGAATCCTTTATTGGACAATTCAGGCTTTTAGATTTCTAGCTACTGCTGAACATTTTGAAGATGCTAAAGTACGTTGTACAGACCATGCTGAGCAAAGATTTTGGAAAGGGCCTGGAAAATTAGAGTAAGGGAAAGAAAAATTAAATAAAAACTGGGTTTAGGCCAAGGAAAAAGCTAAGTAAGTTATCAGATAGCTACCTCTAGAATGTGCATATCAGATTTCTTATGATCATTTACAAGGAGCTTGAAGTGACACTCCAAATCTGAATAATCTCCATGTCCTTCAAGGTACTCAGTAAGTGTCATGCATAGAGTCATTACTCAATAGACATTTTATGAGCCCATCTGCACATATGGGTCAAATGCATTCTGTGTGCTAGACACTGTGGAGGATGTAAACAGTGATAAGACACGATCCTGTCTTGTTTTCCTCAGATTACTTGGTCCTATCTGAAATTGTTGTTTGCTAGAATGCAAGCAACATGAGTGTTTTTTCTGTTTTGTTTACTGTTCTGTCTACAGAGCACCTGGCACATGGAAGGTGATCCATACATAGTTGCAGAACGATTTTTAAAAATACTTCCCCACTAACACAGTGAAACCCTGTCTCTAAGAAAATACAAAAAAAAAAAAAAAAATTAGCCGGGCATGGTGGTGGGCACCTGTAGTCCCAGCTACTCGGGAGGTTGAGGCAAGAGAATGGCATGAACCCGGGAGGCGGAGCTTGCAGTGAGCCGAGATCATGCTACTGCACTCCTGCCTGGGCAACAGAGCAAGACTCCGTCTCAAACAAACAAACCGACAAAGAAACAAAAAAAAAAACCAAAAAAAAACCCAAAAAACTTTCCCTATAGAATATAGCTTTTATGTTACAAGTCATTGACAAATAGGATTGTTTTGTAAAGTAATTTTATCTTCATAAACATTTTTTAGGGGTACTATGACGGTCACTTAACCATGTGCTTGACTTTTAGCCATTTTAGTCTATACCCCAGAGGTTAGTCTATTAGGTGGCCATCACTGAAAACAACGGCTGAGACAACATTTCCAGGATATTAAAAAAATTAATGAGTACAGAATTTTTGTTTGGGATGATGAAAAAATTTTGGAAATTGATAGTGACGATGCTTGAACAACATTGTGAATGTATTCAATGCCACTGAACTGTACACTAAAATGGCTAAAATGTTACATACATTTTAACAACCTTTTTAAAAAGCATTGAATACATTTAACTAGAAAAAGATAAAATATGCTATAAAAAGAGTGGAGACAATCGGTGCCACTCTACATTGCACTTAATGTAATAAAAAATGCAATTGTCTTTTAAAAAGTCTTTTGCCTGAATACATTAGCTGTTGCTGTTTGGATGGTAAATTGGCTTGGTTTGTTTTTTTTTATATTTGTATTTTTAAGGCTTAATGTAAGCATCCCTCCTCATCTCCTGTAGGAGCTTCTATGTATCAAGCTTTAGAATGATCCTCTTAAGTTCCAGTCGATTCTGAAGTCTCCCAAATAACTTAGGAAAAGAAAACCTCAATCTGCTGCAAGACCCTTCTGCCCCTGTGAAACCTCACAAATCCACAGGGCTTTCTCTGTGAGGGGTTTTGTCACATGGTCTTCTAGTCATAGGTTCAATAGCTAGCTTCTTAAAGCTACTGTAGTTCCCTCACTAACACAATGATGAGGGTTAAGTGTTTTAGAAGCCTTATGGCAAGAAAAGTCAAAGTTCAGATCATTTAAGAGGAAAACAGACTTAGGGGTTGATGTGGTTTGGTTCTGTGTCCCCACCCAAGTCTCATCTTGAATTGTGATTCCCACATGTGGAGGGAGGGATCTGTAATACCTACGTGCCAAGGGAGGGAGGCGACTGGATCATGGGGGAGTTTCCCCCACACTGTTCTCATAATAGTGAGTGAGTTTTCACGAGAGCTGATGGTTTTGTAAGTGTTTGGTAGTTCTTCTCTTGCTCTCTTCTCTTTCCTGCTGCCTTGTGAAGAAGGTCCTTGCTTCCCCTTCCCCTTCTGCCATGATTGTAAGTTTCCTGAGGCCTCCCCAGCCATGTGAAACTGTGAGTCAATTAAACCTCTTTCCTTTCTAAATTACCCAGTCTCAGGGAAGTTCTTTATAGCAGTGTGAAAACGAACTAATACTGTGTGAAAATGGACTAATACTGAGCATTGGGGTAAACCTAGAAGAGATCTATAAATATTTTTCATTTCTGAAATACAACTTAATGCCAACACACTAGGTAGACCACCAGTGGTAATTTATTCATTTAAAATTAATAGGTACTGAACCATACACTTTCTTTGACATCATTTTCTTATTCAAGAGCTTCTCCTCAGTAGTCCCAAAAGGTTAATTTACTTATTCACTAAGTATTTTTTTGAACACTTATAATGTTCTAGGTATGGGGGATATGTCAGTACATAAGACATACACTGATCTTTGCCCTTAAGAAGCCTACACTCAAGTTGGGAAGGTGTAATAAACATAACAACTAAGTAAATTACATAGCATAGCATCTATTAGAATGTAATAAATACTTTAGGAAAAACACAAGCAGTAGGACAAGACGGATAGGGGAACTGGAGTGTTAAATGATGTTGCCAAGGTAGAGAGCTCACTGAGAAGATGACAAGTGAGCAAAGACTTGAGAAAGATGAGGAGGTCCACCATTGAGTTCTCTACAGGCAGAGAGTTCCAGGTGAAGGGAACAGCCAGTGCTAAGGCCCTATGTGGGCACATGCCTGGTATGTTTCCAGTGAAGTAAGGAGGCCAACGGTGGATGAAGCAGAGTAACCAGACAGGAGAGTGGGAGGAGATGAGGGCAGAACAGAAAAATGACTTGAGCCTGTGGAGCCAACTGGGCCATTTTCCAGACTATGCTTTTACCATGAGGGAAGCGGGGAGCCACTGCAGGAATCTGAGCAGAGAAGTGACAAAACCTAATTCGGGTTTAGATGTCCCATGGAGATTGACTTCATTTTGTGGTAGAAAATATTCATGTGGGCCAGGCACAGTGACTCATGCCTGTAATCCCAGCACTTTGGGAGGCTGAGGCGGGAGGATCACGAGGTCAGGAGATGAGACCATCCTGGCTAACTTGGAGAAACCCTGTCTCTAATAAAAATACAAAAGATTAGTAGGGCGCAGTGGCATGTGCCTGTAGTCTCAGCTACTCAGGAGGCTGACGCAGGTGAATCGCTTGAACCTGGGAGGTGGAGGTTGCAGTGAGCTGAGATCGCTCCAATGCACTCCAGTCTGGGTGACAGAGCGAGACTGTCTCGCAAAGAAAATGCTCATGTGTTATTTCCCTGTGCAGCTTCTCCATGTTTGGAGGATGTTTTGGGGGTGTTGTTATTCAGAATGGTTGACTTTTGACTTCTCTCTCCCGCCTTTGTTATCCTGCTCCTTGTCCAGATCCTGCCTTTGGTTCCTTTTTCTCCCTCTACGATGATAAGGGACTTGGAACTTGATATGGGAGAAGCTTTCAGTAAACAGTGCTGAACCTCATCAGCTGTGCAAAACAAAGTGTCCACTCCCCTTCTAAACCTACAGGGTTATTCAGTCTCAGTCCTGCTTTGAGTTTTATACAAAGCATATGTCCCAGTGGCTCTCACACATCTGAGCAGTCTTCTTTCTCACAGATGTCACTGGAGTGCAGGTCCATGCTTTACTGTGTATAGCAGAAAGTGCAGGTCCATGCTTTACTGTGTATAGTTTTTTATGGCTGTGTGGCAAATAACCACAAAGTCATAATCTTAAAACAAGAATCTTATTAACTCACAGTTCTGTAGTTAAGAAGTTAAGTACGGCATGACTGGTTCCCTGCTCAGGGTATCGCAAGATTAAATCAAGATGTTGGCTGAACTGAGTTTTCTTTGAGAAACTCTAAGGAAAAAAATACTTTCAAGACATTTGTTAGCACAATTCAGTTCCTTTTTGATCATAGGACTGAGGTCCCTGTTCCTTGCTGGCTGTGAGCCAGGCGTCTCCCAACATCTAGTGATTGAGCATGTGGCACTTTCCATCTTCAAGCCAGCAATGGCATGACGAATTCATCTGTCCCTTCAAACGTCTGATTTTCTCTTCTGCGGCTGCCAGAGGAAACGCTCTGCTTTTAAAGGGCTCATGTGTTTAGTTCAGGCCCACCCAGGTGATCTCCCTATTTTAAGGTTTGTTGCAACTGTGCAATGTAGCATAATCTAATCACAGGAGTAAATTCCACTAAATTCCCAGTTCTGGGGATTATTCATGGGGTTGCTCAGGGGATAGGAAATTTTAGGAGCCATTTTAGATTGTAATTCAGGTAAAGATGTTTTGGACCAGGCATTTGTAGTCAGCACAGAAAGATGTGCATAGATTTGAGAGATATGTGAAAGTATAACTGATGAGATTTTTATAATTGATTCAATTTGGGTTGAGATAAGAGATCAAAGATGATGCCCAGATTTATGGCTTGAGAAACTTGATGAGTCTTGGTATCCTGTGGGAGCAACCTCTCTTTTAAAAGGATTCTCTGAATAAATATTCCACTTTTCTATTATCAACTTCTCTCTCTCTTTTTCTTTACTCTTCAACAAGTGAGAACAATATATTGAAAAAGAAATTTTTATTGCCGAAGAAGTATACTAAAACAAACATGCATTTACGTAAAGTTTCGGTAAGAGAATATGCAAATAGGGATGAATTTCCGAATGATCCATTTTGTACTCACACTGTTCTCCCCATAATCTAGAATAATGCTTGGCATGCAGCAAATGCTCAGTCTCTGTTTGTGGAGTGAATAAATAAATGAGTGATTGCTAATAACAACGAATGTTAACAAAACCTCAGTGAGGAGTGAACCAAGGTGACATCAGGAGTGACTTTCTGATGGAATCTCAGTTGTGATTTCTTGGGAGAAGCTGCTCTCCCATCCCCGTCCTCCCTACTGACCTCTGTTTTATTTCAGTGTGTGCTGGAGGCCTGAGATCCCGGGAGCCAGGCATTGGGAGAACCCCTTCTGGGTATCCCTTCATTGCTCTGCTGACTGGCTCCAAGCCAAGCAGGCAGTTTCCCAGAAACAGGGCTTGGCAGACAACCAGGGGAAGGTCACTGAATCTTGCCTTGGCACCTGTTCGATAGGGTTGGGAAGCTTGAAATACGTTCCTTTGTATGCATCACTCTTTCCCAACTGACAGGAGCATTTTAAGATGATGGTTTTTCCTCAGTTGTGAAAGTAAAAGTGTTTAGTTGGCACAGATTCCATGTATAATGCAGAAGCGGAAGAAAGGGAAGGAAGTCATTGTGTGTTACATCCAGATGCCTGGAAACGAGACTTAGTTCACAGGTGTGGCTTAGTTCACAGGTTATGCAGTGGTAGCAGCTTAAGCAAAGCTTCCAGCATTCTCTAAAACAAAAGTCTGCTAACAAGGAAACAAAACCCTGTATTTTTAAGGTCTTAAAAACAATTAAAGGGAAGAAGTAGCTTTAATGAAACCCATATCATAATCATCAGGACTTTAAAATCATTGCTTTTGTCATCCAGAGGTTTACTCTGATTAAGGGGAAATAATTTTGCCATAGGTCCAGGGTGCCAGAGACGAGCAGTTTTTCCATCGTCCTATTACATAAGCATCTTTAATAGGTTTGTTTAGATTCCACTGCCACCACCAACTTTCCCACAGGGAATTTTTGGGAACACTGCAGTCTAGCACAATGCACCTTCTTTTATTCTAAACAAGTGTCCAGAATGATTCAACATCAGGAATGAAAATATGCAGTAAAAACATTTGCAACAATACAAACGAAGATAATTGTGCTCCAAAGGTTAGTCATCTGCAGTTTATTTCCCCAACTGTGAATATTCCTGCTTTTCCTGCTGGCCTCCTTGACTAGGGAGAATCCTCTGATCCTTCTCCTTTAAATACATTTCTTTCTCTGGTTCGATTTCTCTTGCCTGTGTTTCCGACATTCAACTTTATTTTTACATCCAAGATTTTATACATCGTTATCTGAGAAACACAAGAGTCTATGTTCTTGAGCGGTGTGGTCGATTCCTGGTGCGTGGTGTCACATACTTTCTCCTACTTATTCAAACATGAATCCAGGGGCTGCTGTGAAGGGATTTTGCAGATGATATTATGATCCCAAATTAGTTGACCTTAAAACATGGATATCATCTGAGTGGGCCTGATATAAACACGCGAATCACTGAAAAGCAAAGAGTATTCTCTGGCTAGTCACAAATGGGGAAGTCAGAGAGGACACACTAGCTGGGCTGGAAGAAGCCACAAACTCCCATGCCCTGAGCAGCCGACAGGGCCATGGGGCAAGGAATAAGGGAGGCTCTAGGAACTGAAGGTAGTTTCCAGCTGACAGCCAGCAAGGAAACAGGGCCCCAATCCTACAACCACAAGAAAATAACATTTTCCCACAACGAATGCACTTAGAAGAGAACCCTGACCTCAACATGAGAACCACAGACCCAACCAGTACTTTGATTTTAGTTGTGTGTAAAGCTAAGCCGAAAATCCAGCCATGCTGCATTGGATTTCTGACCTACAAAAACTGTAAGATAATAAATGTGTGCTTCTTTAAGCTGCTAAATTTATGGTAATTTGTTACCCAAAAATAGAAAATTCATAGTGGCAGCTACAAATCCACATATTTAAACATGAAGCAGGGAAGAGGAATATATTGATACACTAACTGGAAGAAAAATGAGTGGGATATAACTATTTACTACGAAAAACATAGCTCAAGGCTACTCCTGCCACAAAAGACAAGTGTTCTTCTATTCACCTGACTCGGTGAGAAATGAATCTAGTGGAGCATATTCATTCATTCACAGAATATTGATTCAGGACCGACTAGTTATATGGGACTCACTTGGATTACTTTTATGGTGATAGAGAAACATTTAGGTAAAAAGGTAACTGCATTTTTTTGGTTCACAAGAAATTTGAAAATAAACTCAGAGATAATAACATAGAAAAAGTAGGTGTTCTAATAACATATCTGAATGAAGGATACCTTTAAAATATTTCAATTTCTAGAAGAAGAGTATGCTGAGAAACTCTGACAGCCCAGATACAATTATAGACTTCTCTTGGCCTTTTAAACAAAATTTTAATTAAATTTTAGTTGATATGACTAACAGAAAGAAAATTCAGGCTGTAACCAATAGGGCTAAAAGATGGTGCAATGTTAGCTGTGGGTGTAGGATAGAGTGTTCCCTTGCCTTCTGAATATTTTTCCTACTATTAAACAGGAGGGATTAGACATTTCTGACTTATTTCTCTTGTTGTCCTTTGTTGTTCACGAATTTAGGGCTGCCTTTCATTGACTCCAAAGTAATTTCTGAAAAAAAAAAAAGATCTGCTGACATTACAGGCTATCTGGATCATTAACCACGTCAATGCTGACCAAGGAAATAATGTTCTAGTAGAAACATCTATTTGTCTAAAATAAAGGCTGAGATGATGCCATTTTATATATCCTTATAAGAGTTTATGGGGTATTAATTTTTGTGGAAAGTTAACAAAAAATCTGGAAGCTAAAGAGAAGACTATTGATTAAAAAGGATTATTTAAAATATTATTTGTATTCTTTGTTCTGCTCTATTCCTTCTAGAATATAAAATAATCAACTTGGTGTCCCCTAATTTTTTAGAAACACTCATTATTTTATTCTGTTAGAGAATGTGCCAGTTACACCATGGGGAAGGTATGGCAGGGTACAAAGATAAATGGTAAGGGGAAGAAGCGATTTGGAAAGGAGAACCCTTTGACTTAAAAAAAAAGATGGGTTTTTACAAGTGTCTTTTTTTTTTTTTTTTTTTGAGACGGAGTCTCGCTCTGTCGCCCAGGCTGGAGTGCAGTGGCGCGATCTCGGCTCACTGCAAGCTCCGCCTCCCGGGTTCACGTCCTTCTCCTGCCTCAGCCTCCCAAGTAGCTGGGACTACAGGCACCCGCCAGCACGCCTGGATAATTTTTTGTATTTTTAGTACAGATGGGGTATCACCGTGTTAGCCAGGATGGTCTCAATCTCCTGACCTCGTGATCCACCCGCCTCAGCCTCCCAAAGTGCAGAGATTACAGGCGTGAGCCGCCACACACAGCCTTACAAGTGTCTTTTACAGCAGGGATTGGTCAACATTCTTTTTGTGGACCAAGAGACAAAATCAGGGATATTATATCAGTACATATATAACAAGAGAGAAAAAGAATTTATACAACATTTTTGCTGAAGTTAAATATCTAATAATTGAGTACTTGAAGAAAACACTGGCCTATCAATGAGAAGAATGTAATTCTTCTTGGGAGTATACCTTTTTAAAAATTGGGGTTACAAGTTAGTGTTCCATTATCGAATCGATTACAAATATTCATCTGTAAAATCCATTAGTTCATTCTCTATAACAAAGTAGGTTCTGGGCCTCATTTAGTTCATGGGTGACAGTGGCCACTTGTTCAGAGTCCTTTTAGAACCCTGGGAACTGATTATTCTCGGCATACATTAGGAATTGAATAGAAGAAAATAAACATGAATGTCAGTGATAGGAGCCAGTTGTCCATATGGAAAATCATAAACAAAGTAGGCAAGGGCTGTGGGGAAGGAACTATAGGGAATTAACCAACATTTATGAAATTTGCATTTAGATAATAGATTAAAAAAGAAATCTCCTGAAAACCTACACAGTCTGTGCTTTATCCAGACAATATTCATCTTTTTCTAAGTGATAGCTTTACAAGAGCCAGTTTTTGTTTTTTCCTCCTTTATGTAGTTTTAATACTTAGTTTTGTTAGTATATGCAATGAATTTTAAATAAGGTATGGACCTAAAAGTAAACAATCTATTTTCATTGAAGATCCATTGACTTCTATGAAGTATACTATAATAAGTTTCTGCTCTTGTTTGAATGTTTGTGTCCCCACCAAATTCTCATGTTAAAACTTAATCCCTTAATGCGATGGTATTACCAGGTGGGGCCTTTTAGCAGGTGATCATGACTTGAGGGCAAAGCTTTCATGATGGGGATTAGTGCCCTTATAAAAGAGGCCCCAGGCCAGGTGCGGTGGCTCACGCCTGTAATCCCAGCACTTTGGGAGGCCAAGGTGGGCAGATCACCTGAGGTCAGGAGTTCGAGACCAGCCTGACCAACATGGTGAAACCCTGTCTCTACTAAAAATACAAAATTAGCCAGTCGTGGTGGTGCATGCCTGTAATTCCAGCTACTCAGGAGGCTGAGGCAGGAGAATCACTTGAACCTGGGAGGTGGAGGTTGCAGTGAGTTGAGATTGTACCATTGCACTCCAGCCTGGGTAACAAGAGCAAAACTCTGTCCAAAAAAAAAAAAAAAAAAAAGTCCCAGAGGGCTGCCTTGCTTCTTCCACCATGGAAGGACACAGTGAGAAGGGGCCACCTATGAACCAGAAGGCTCCTCTCCCTAGATACCAAATCTGTCAGTGCCTTGATTTTGGATTTTCTAGTCTCCAGAATTATGAGAAATAAATCTTGTTTATAAGCCACCCAGTTTATGGTATTTTTGTTAGAGCAGCCCAAACATAATAAGATACTTTCCAATAAAAAAAAAGCACTTACAAACATGCTACCTACATTTTGTTTCTTATTTCTTTTATTGTAGAGTAAAACTCCATTATAAGGTATCATAATTTATTGTGGGTTAGGTTTACTGCAGACTAAAATTACTTTCCTCTAATCAGGTCATATATTCAATGTTGACTAATGTTATGTCATGTAAACATCACTGCTTCTGGTTGGTTAACTTTCTAGAAGGAAGGTTTCAAACTTTGATTAAGATAAGCCAAGATCAATTATGTAAGCATTTTACAAATACCTCTGAATATCACAACTGTTGTATTTATTGTTAGAAAGGAAAACTCTGCAAAGACATATAGTACTTGCATTTAATGCCTCTGATCAGGGTAGAAACAATTTTTTAAAAGCTTACTTTAGCAAAGCATTCACAATATGCTTATTTTTCTTCCTTGGACCTTAACTTTGTCTAACTTTTGTAGAATGTAATATATTTTCTTATCCTGAAATACAGGAATTTTATAAGGTACATTGTAAAACAAGTAAGACTTTCCTGATATCTCCTTCTCTAGGAAAGTCCTACCATGGACCCTCATCCCCAAAAAGTCAGGGCACTGACTCCCTGAAGCTCTCACATACCACGTACATATTTCTATCATTATCTTTCTACATGGTTTTATACATCTGCTTAAAAGTCCACATGCTCAGTTAGATTTTGAGCAACTTGAAGGCAGGGATTACATGTCATTCATCATCACACTATCCTTGGTACCTAGCACAATATCAAACATATAGCAGGAGCTCATTATACATTTACTGAATTAAGAGGTCAATGAATGGACACACTGAAGGGCCACTGGACAGGTATAAGCTTCTATTTTCACCCAGGGATGGATTAGCATCCTCACTTCTTCCCTACTGTTTTTCAAGAAATTCCAAGACAATTCTAGATGCAGGATAAGGATGTGGACCAGAAAAGTATAGAAAGAGGAAAAGGAAATGGCCAAGAATGAGAAAGGGTCTTTCTCAGAGAGCAGGAGGCATGGGATAAGTCCTGTGGACCACAACTGGGGACAACACGGTGTGTCTACCTTAATGTTGAGTGCAGTGTTGCCAAGTCCCTGATTCCCTGAGCCCTTCCCTTCCCTTCCTTTCACTTCCTTTCTTTCTTTTCCTTTTTTGCTTTTTCTGGGGGTTCCTTCTTACCATTTTGTAGTCTTTTATTGGAAATCTCTAGCTCTCCTGAAAGGAGCCTAAGGAAGGCTCTGCTTGGCAAAGCTGTAAGGAGGACAGAGCTCCTACCACTTACCCTCTGCCTTCCCCTCCAATTTTGAAGCCATTGTAGTGGTAACACATGATAAGAACGTGGGACAATCACATCCCTTTTAATTGCTGAAAACACGGAGATTCTTCCTTTTGTTTTTAATCTGGGTGATGTGTTTGAGGGGGAAGAGGAAACTTCTTCTGTGGGAACATTTTCCTTGGCCCCTAACACCAGCACTGGAAATGGCTTTATTGACTCGTTAGGACTACAAATACAGCAAGAAATTCTTTCAACATCTGTAATACTTTTCTCACTACTCATTTTAGATTGCTTTAGCTTCCTGTGAGGAGTCAAAACACATATGTGATGTGTGACCAATGCTATGGTTTGAATGTTTGCCCCTTCTGAAACTCGTGTTGAAACTTAATCCCCAATGAGGCAGTGTTGAGAGGTGGGGCTTTTAAGAGGTGATTGGTCATGCGGGCTCTGTCCTTATGAATGTATTAATCTACTCATGGATTAATAGGTAATCACAGGAGTGAGGCTGGTGGCCTTATAAGAAGGGGAAGAGAGACCTGAGTTAGCATGCTCAGCCTCCTTGCTATGTGTGCCCTGCACCATCTTGAGACTCTGCAGAGAGTCCCAGTAGTAAGAATACTCTCACCAGAGGCAGCCCCTTGACCTTGGACTTCTGAGCCACCATAACTGTAAGAAATAAATTCCTTTTCTTTATAAATTGCAAAGTTTCAAGTATTCTGTTATAAGCAACAGAAAATGAAAATAAGACAGCCAACTTATATTTTTCTTTTAACCTCTCCTTCCCCAAACTTCAGTCCCATTTTTAGCCACTGGGGCTGGGGAATAAGATGTAGATGAGAACTTGAGGAATAGATGCATACTTTGCATCCTCACAGTCATGATTAGCTGTAAGCCTAGAAGCCTGGGGCTGAGGTGGCCTGCCCAGGGCCCCAGGAAACACCTGCTGGAGACTCTGAGAGGGTAGACATGTGGAGACGCCTGGTTTCTACCTTTACTGTGAGTCTAATGACCATGCCAGTTATAGCAGAATTATGTGTGTGTATCAGGAGAACATTACGGTTTTCATTTTTAAGAATTCACCCAGTATTAATTTAAAAATGAGACATTATTAATTTTTATAAGTATTTTTTTTAAAAAAGAAAAGAATAAGTTCTTACGTATGAACTATGAATCAATATTTTTTTCCAAGAGAAAATGGATATGGTAATACAATGGAGGTGTTGGCCCAGCAGAGATAAGACTGCTCATTGTGACTAGTGATCTAGCTTACTGCTTACATTTTTACATTTGAAAAAAAAAACTGGAGAAAGTTCCTTTGCTTCTTTAAGTATTGTCTCTTTTCTTATTTTCGTCTGATGTACACAAACGTAGTTAAAACTCTGACACAAAGGGCTAATTTTGCTCTTTCAGAAAAAAAACTTAAATGTTTTCCAAAAGCTTTAAAATATTTTCCTGTCCTTGTAAAAGAAAATACAAATATAAGGGGGATTTAGTGTTTGATATTTTATAAAGTTCTTGGAAACCATTTTGATGGCACTGCATTTATGATACCAAGGTTAGAGAAAAGAAGAAAAACATCCATCCAGATTTAAACCCTTCCAAGGTCAGAATTATATTGTATATGTATCCAGAGGTTCATCCTTTTAGTATGAACTAAACAGTTCATATGCTTTAGTATTTAAGCATAATTCAGATTTCAAGGCTACTTAGGAGTCATCTCTACCATTTGTACAGCATAATACCCCTTTTATTGTTGTGTAAACATATATGAGTATTATCAATATTTGTAAGATAATCTAGTTTAATAAACTTAGTACCAAATGTAAACTCTAGGATTCCTGATGGTAATTAGACCAATAAACTGGCATACTTACAATTGCATTTCTTCTGAACAAACCTAAGCTTGCATGCTGTTCTGTAGGTGGAGAGTCGGATGCGATCCAGATCTTGAGCCCCTAGTGCGGGGGAAAAAGGACACATATGGTATGCCATGTGCGCAGAAAGAAATTTAGAATGTTTACAAATAAAACAACTGCAGATATGATCCTTACACCTAATTTTATTTTTATTAGAATATAAATATAACCTTAAGAATTGAACAGGTCTGTCTTATTCAAGGACAGGTTCCTCAGGTTCTAGGGAAAAAGACCACACACATGTAATCAACATTGGAGATCAGGTTGTAAACCATATTCATGGATCCAGAAACACAATGTCATCCCTGTTGTGTCCACCACTTCTGAGAACAATCTGCTCAAGCTGTGACCTACAGTGAAACAGCTAGATGATATACATACTATCATCAAATAAGCATTTAAAGTGCATTGCTATTGGTCATTAGAACGTGGCTGTTAGGTGACCATGTACTAACTGTTGAGCATCTTCTCTGTGTGCCCTTAGGCCAATTGCTTTTAGAGCTTCAATTTTCTCACTTGGAAGATGGGGATGATGATAATAGTAGTACTTATTTCACAGGACTGTTGTAAGGATAAATAAGTGAATATACCTAAGGCACTTAAACACTGTCTGGCACACAGTAAATGCTGCATAAGTATTCATTTTTATTACTAATAACTTTCTTGTGATCCTTCCTGTCACTCTCAGAGGAAGAGATGCCTTTCTAAAACAACCTCTACCCTTTCTTTTATTGTGGCTTCCAGTTCCTTCCTAACTTGGAGCATATTCACTGTATTCTTACACTACTTTCTTTATTCCACTCTTCCACTTAGGAGTCCAGCATGGCTCCTGATGCCAAGAACATCAGGTCTAAAAGCTCCGCTCAGAATCCAAGCTTGTCTGCAGGTTCTTTCTGGCTTACCTACCTAAGGACATTGCCCACTACTTTCTACCACAGAATCTCTCCTAGGTAGGCTTGGTCAGTCTCGTCTCAATACCCTGCAGATGGGCTGCTTGTTACATCAAGACCTGAGCTCCTACTATTCCGCCCACCCTCCTTTGAATGAGTTAATCTCTAGACTGTGTCTAGAACACATTAGACTTTCAATAAATGTCTGCTTTTCTCAGTTTCTACATATTTGTTTTTTCTAAGCCCATGTTTGTGGTTCATAACAGATATAAAGGTTAAATACTTCATAACAGATAAAAAGTATTGAACTTTTATCTTTACCAGTCATATACTAATAAAATGTGCTATGTGAATCCTTTAGAGTAAAACAGAATAGCAAGTAAATGAACTATCCTGGAAGCAATGATATTAGAAGGCCAATTAAGTGCTTTCCCAGTGAAACTCAGGATGAATTAGCAAGTGTCCCTCACTAGGGGATTTAGCATTTCCTCAACTCAAACCGATATCTTCGGATTCACTGAAAGTGTTGCCAATAGTGCTATTACTTTGTGGTTTTATCAAGAAGATCATTAAATGGTCACTCTTAATAAAGCTTATTATTTGACAAACAGGCTTAGCGACACTGAGCACTTGAGGGATTAAAGAGATGGGGAACTCTCCTCACCCACTGCAGGAATTCCCTTAGAAATGTTCTCAAGAGATGAACATTTAGCCAATGGCCATGTAGGATTATTTCTAATGATAGAGAAGATTATTACTTGTGAAAATAAATGAACTTTAAAGTAAGTAAACTTTAATTCTGTCACTTCCCAGTTGTGTGAGTTTCACCAAGTTTTTCCATGGCATCTCAATTTCCTCATGGATAAAACAAGATAAAAATATCAACTTTACTGGCTGGTAATAGACAGATATAAAGTCTTGACTTCTGCACTGGGAACATAATGACCACTTAACAGTAAATGGGCCATTTCTGAACAAAAATATGTGATAGAAGTGTCTTTTTTATGTTTGAGCTTTGATTTGCCTCCTTGTAACTTCAACCTATTTGATCTGGTTTCCCCTGGAGTCACATACTCTTTCCCCCTGCCACCTGAGAATTCATTTCTCAAATATTGCAAAGCAGCTACATTATCATTATTAGTGTCTTCATTACCATCTGAAAATTATGTGCAAAAGTTCTTGTCATCATGGACTTTAAAATTTAGCTGGGCAGGTAGCTTCTCCTTGGCTTTTTTTAGGGTAAAAGATGTTCAACTCCACGGCCATTTCAGGTATAGTGTTTATCTGTCTGGCACCCAGTAGGGCTTCAATTCATGGCAGTTGTTATTATTATTTTCATTATGATCAAGCATGGCTTGAGACCCCTAAACATTCTAGTCACCCTGTTCTGTGACTGGCTAAAATCTCTGTAAAATTAGGTGTCCGAAATTAATCCCAATAGCGATTGCTTTACCTGTATAGAATATATAGAAAGCAATTATTACTACCTTTGATAAGGACTCCTAACTAATGTGATCTTTTTGAAAAAATAGATGGCTTATTATGCCACTTTTATTAAGTTTGAAGTTCATTTAAAAAACTACTTTGAAAAATCATACGCACTTCTATATAAGTCAAATCTTTTCTATTTGCTATTTAAATGCCTATTTTGGAGCTAAGGGTAGGACTTCGTATGTATCTGGTTAGTTACTTTTAAAATTTAGCTCCTACTTTGAACTTTTCTGAATCTTTTAAAATTCTTCAGTTGTCACTGGAACTTCAAAAATCTTTCCCAGTTTCATGCCCTCTGTAAATCTGAGAGACTCATGTGGGGAATGAGCTCTCTAGGGTGCCCGATAACCAGAGACAGAGAGACTATCAGAAATACCTGAACGCTAAATCTGCCTTTGCTCCCAGATGAGGATGTACTTTTATTGGTGCTAAGTTTGGCTCAGCAATCAGGAGAGTCTTAGTATCTGTAAATAATCACTTAAAAGAAAACATTAGGGGCATAGATTATTTGTGTAAGTTCTTCAAGCATAATGATTTAAGCTCCAGATGAAAAGAGGTTTGTGATGTGCTACATAGTTAAGTTTCTCAGTTTCCGCAAGACCTTACCCTCTGAGCACAGTAACCCTGGCACCTCTGCACTTTCCTCTGATGGAAGTCCTGGGGGAAATATGGCAAAGGTGCACTTCTCCAGGATGCAGTAAAGAAGGATGTGGAGATGCTGCTTTGGGCCTGAAGTGCACTGACTGCTCTCTCCTGTCCTATCACTATGTGGACTTAACTGACCCTGTGTTTTGTTCAAGAATCAGGAAGAGGTCTGTAGGTCTATAAATGTTGTATAAATTCTTCCTGGTTGATGATGTAAGCCCTGAATATTAAAAGGGATGTGGTGAACAATAAAATTTAGTGTGTCAGATATAGCAGCACACAACCATGCACAATCAATGTATGTGTTAACTGCAGGATCCATCCAGAAAGGGACCAGAAGAAGCTGGGCTGAGATATGATACATAGCCTCTTACTCTGTTTAGCTACCTTGTCAAAATAAATTTTTTTTTCTCTGCCCCAACAAACCATGAACTTAACCCAGTTTTACATGTGTGGTCTTTTCTTGAAAGTTTATAAACCCCCAAACCTACTTGCGATTAGTTGTGTGACTTCTGTGTCTTCATTTGAGTCACTGATTAAAACCAAGGACCAGAACAGGGCCACAAACAGAGCCTTCCAGGATACTACTAGAAGCCTTCCTCCAAGTTGATAGACCCATTAGTTGTGGCTTTAGACATGGTCATGACATTCCCTATAAATCTACCTAACTGTATTGTGACCCAGTCCACAATTCCCCAACACATGCACAGTCTAAGAGTTTTTGTCAATATCTTGCTGAAATTAATGTTAATTTTTATCAGATGGTATTTTCCTGATCTAGCAGTCTGGTAATCTCATTAAAAAGTGTTATTAGCTGACTTAATTTATTTATTAAAAAGATAGAATTTAAATAAATGAGTAAAGAAATAAAATCAGCAGAGCAATCTTTGCTTTTAGCATGTTGACATGTCTAGAATTACTACTATATTTTGG
This sequence comes from Theropithecus gelada, assembly GCF_003255815.1. NCBI lineage: Eukaryota > Metazoa > Chordata > Mammalia > Primates > Cercopithecidae > Theropithecus > Theropithecus gelada. The sequence goes on along the minus strand of NC_037686.1, from coordinate 26,798,605 downwards.
CCAAGATCTAGAAAAACATCCATTTCATTACAAAACTTATAACCAGTTCATACCCTAAACTCCAAAGAATCTATACTTTTTAATAAAAAAGTACAGAATTTTCCCATCCATTTTTTTCAATGTACTCTTCATTATTTTTCGAAATAATGGATAGTGGTTGTTTTCTGAATTGTATCACTGGGATATAATTCTTTAAATCTGGAGATTCCACTCATTTAAGTGATTTCCTAGTTTTGCTTCATGCTAATACAGTGGGGGATGGCATACATAATTAAGGGTTGAGATAAATACTATTTTCTCTACTTCTACATATATTTGAAACTTTTCATAGTAAGAAAAACTAAAACAAATTTATTTAAGGCAACTTAGTGCTCTTGCACCATCTCCTCAAGCCTCTTGTACCCATGTCATAGTTGGAAGGAAGTAATAAATATGACAACAAAGACACAGTTAAACTCTGATTGTTTGCACTGTTAGCAGCTTATATAAAAAATTGGGTGATTTTTTCCTTTCTTTAGCCCTTCTTAAAAAGATTCTCTTTCTTCCCTTCTCCCTCTATCCCTGCTTCCCTCTCTCACTCCCTCTCGCTCCCTTCTTTCCTTCCACCTTTTCCCTACCCATTCATTCGTTCATTCAACCAACCAATCAACCAATAAATCAACCAACCAGTCTTACCTAATTTTTGGTTTTAGCTTTTGCACTCAGAACATTTTCACACAGTTTTTGTATGTTTTGCCTTCTATATTTTGAAAGCTTGTTATAAAACCTTCTACTAATATATAGCCATTTGATTCTTAAATATCTCATTCATTTAAAAGTTTTGCTAAACATATATTTACAGAATAAAAGTGAAGCCTATGATGAACCTGCTGCCTGAACTCTGCCACACTTTATCACTGGCTGTGTGTGTGTGTGTGAAGGAGGGAGGGAGAGAGAGAGATACTGAGAGAGAGACAGACAGAGAGAGAGAGAGAGATACTGAGGGGAAGGTTAAGGAGTTTAGGGGTAAAAACTAATTGCTACCTTAGGTAGCTGAATGGGATAGAGTCTTCCTCATTGAGCTAAGTAAAGTACAAACAGGGAGGAACAGGTTTGTTGATGGGTGAAGATAGTTTTGGGCTAAAGAGTTTGAGTTGCTGGTAAGATGTCCAAGTGGAGATATCCACAGGACAGTTGGATATAAGGATTAGTGCTTTAGTATATTCCAGAAATTATCAATAAGCACACAAAATGTAGTAGTGTGCTCGACTGGGCCAAGACTGAAATATTTTACCAACAGGAGACTCTGCACAAGTAGGGCTATTCTATATTTCTAGTGACAAAATGAGGCACAAACTTGGGAATTGGAGTGTCCTCCTCGCTTCTGAACTGTGCCCCGCTGCTTGGCAGTTGTTAAAAGACCGCGTGGCTTTGGGAACACTAGAAGGCAGCCATCTTGGAAGGGATGATAGGTATTTTTGTGATGGGCACTATTAGTGGAGTGACAATGAGCCCTCCTCAAGCTGCTTCATTAGCAGAAGACTTGACAACAAGTAGGCAAGGCTGGAAGGGAAGTTTAGTTCATGTGCTATTTTGGATAAGCTGGCTCATGAGAAATGGGAAGTTGTTTTGGGGGACTCTGAACACTCAAGAGTCATAGCAATAAAGGTAAAGACTTGAGAGAGAGACAAATTGTATACGGAGAAAAATGGTCAAGAAGAAAACTTTAAATTCTCTGACTTCAGTGTCTATAGGGTACTAAGAGACAGAGAGAAGTAGAGGAGCCAGAAAAAGCAGGAGACTAGGCTAGGGTGGTGACAGAGAGAGAATTTCTCGGGTGGCAATCCATGGTGTTAATATCTTAAAGAGACTGAGGAACATGAGAAACGAAGAAGCGCGTGAAAACAGTCATCATATCCATGATAACCTAGGGTGGCGGAGTCATTCATGTCATTTTTCTCAATTTTTGAGATTGGTGTTCTTAAATTCATAGTGTGCATTTCAAAATCATGCCCTAGGTTCCTTTCCAATCGTGCATGTGCTGACTCCAGCCAACACTCTCAAGGACGGCCTGCCTTCAAATAATTCAACAGTACTTAGGCCCGGCACAGTGGCTCACGCGGTAATTCCAGCAGTGTGGGAGGCCGAGGTGGGTGGATCACTTAAGGTCAGAAGTTTGAGACCAGCCTGACCAAGCATGGTGAAACCCAGGGCGTCTCTCCTAAAAATACTAAAAGTAGCCGGGCATGGTGGTGCACCTGTAGTCCCAGCTACTCGGGAGGCTGAGGCACAAGAATTGCTTGAACCCGGGAGGTGGAGGTTGCAGTGAGCTGAGATCACATTACTGCACTCCAGCCTGGGCGACAGAGTGAAACTGTGTCTCAAAACATACACAAAAACGACAGCCAAAAACAGTATTTGTTGAGTAGTTTCATTTGCCTCCTTTTGATTTCAGGTCCTGCCTCTGCTGAGAGGCCAGTGGCATCACTCTCATTTCTCCCCAAGACCTTCCTTACCTTGTTAGGCAGAATTCCATGTTCTCAAAGAGTGTTTTCCAATCACGTCCCTTCCATTAAAACCTACCCATCCTGTGCCCCATCGGCTTTTAAACGAGCATTGATTCAGCATCTAAGGTGAATGATTTGAAGGTACATGTCCTAGGTCTGTCCCTAAAAAGGAGTTCACAGCAGTGAGTGGTATGGACATGTTCACAACTACCATAAAAGGCTAAGTAAATGTGCTCTGAGAGTAGAAAAACAGAAAAGGAGAGTTTAATTCCAAGAACAAACAATTTATTCTGTTAAAAGTCAGTCTGATAAACTTACTTGAGCTGCTAAATTTATTTGATGGCTGAAAAAGCCAAGGTGAGGATGACGTTTATATATATATATATTTTTTCTGAGACGGAGTCTTGCTCTGTTACCCAGGCTGGAGTGCAGTGGCGCGATCTCGGCTCACTGCAAGCTCCACCTCCCGGGTTCCCGCCATTCTCCTGCCTCAGCCTCCCAGGCAGCTGGGACTACAGGCGCCGGCCACCACGCCCGGCTAATTTTTTTTTTGTATTTTCAGTAGAGAGATGGGATTTCACCATGTTAGCCAGGATGGTCTCGATCTCCTGACCTCGTGATCCACCCGCCTTGGCCTCCCAAAGTGCTGGGATTACAGGAGTGAGCCACCGCGCCCAGCCGATGACGTTTATAGTTAACTAGAGGGTTTTTCTTTTTTCTTTTTTTCAGCTGTAATCCAAGGTAGTAAGCAAACTGATAATTAGGGCATTATTGTGAAGACAATATTTGGTTAAGGGAGAACTTGTACAGAATTTCTTAAATCAAAGTAGGTGATCACCCAATTTTTTATATAAAGCTATTATTTCTGTTTGTTTTTTAGTCTATGCTTCTCTTAATTTCATTTCTTTGCTGTTTCTTCCTGCTTCTGCTGCTTATAGTAATGAGCTAAGAGTGAATGTTTAACACATATGTGCTGCAATCACCTGAATTTGCCAAACTTTCTTATCAATTTTTGTTATCAATTGCCGTTCTTTACCTTTTCTAAGACCAAGACCTCCTCAACTTGCCTGACTTTAGATAGACTTCTTCCTTCCTCTAGGCTTCTGACCTCTGTTTTCTTACAGCATTTACTTTAGAAAACTTTTCATTGTAAATTCTTTCTCTGCCCCTTTGAGATGTAAATATCTTGCCAAGTTTACAACCCAGGAATGTCTTTCTCAAGAATGTGGGTGCCAGCCCTTTGAAATTGAAGGAGGTATCACCTCTATCTCCAAGTCTTATCCAGAGGGTAGAAGCCTAACTGTTAAATGTGACAATTAGCAAACAGATGGCCTAATCACATTGACCAATCTCCTCCCTGAAGTCCTCCAGTATTTTTCCCCAGTGCTTAAAAGTCCTTCCTGCCTTTTGTTCCAGGGAAGTTGAGTTCAGTCTTTCTTCCCTGTTGCAATAGTCTTGGATAAAAGTGTTCCCTGCCTGTTTAACTCTGTCCATTACAACTTTTCTTTCACATTTGCAATTTCTAAAGCAAAGAATCTCATTGGCACTTTCTTTTGTTGTTTTTTCTTTAAATATTTCTATATAATACTTAGATGAGAAGATTTACAAGTCTAGTCCTTTTTGCTCCCTGTCTAGAAAGCACAAGTTCCTACAAGTTACTTTTCGAATCTTGATGTCAGTCTTCTCTGATAAGGGTTTCCTTTCCTTTCTTTGGTGTGCTGCTGATACAGCTGGAATACCCATATATTTTTCAACCATTTAACACATTCTCAATGATATTACCTTTCTCTTTTGTATGACAGTCTACATGTCAAAATCAATTGCTCCCTTTGAAACCAGCCAATTGTTTTATCCAGCAGAATCCTACTTATTGTGGATGTGTCATACTTAGTGCTGATATAAACATGTTGCTCAAACTAATGAATTGTTAAGGTCAGACATGTTTAGCTGTTTTTGCCAACATTTGATTTGGAACACCCAGGGAGGAAAGATACATATTTGTTTGGCTTGTTTATCTATTCTGACCATTAATCACAAGAACTCATAGAACTAATAAAGCTGCAAGACATCACTGTAATGTTTCTATAAAAAGATAAAGTTATAATTTGGGAACTGAATGCACGATTTTCCTAAGTCTCTGTCACTTGAAGAAAAATTTAGAGTTGTCTTATTTCTGTGTCTCCAAAAACCATATCGAGCTTTCTTTGAGTTGGGCAATTTTAATTCAATAAACATTTGTAACGTATGTATTTGTCTGAGCCAGGCACTATATCAGGTTCAGAAAGCATTGGGATACGTAAACTCAAAGGATTTACAAAATCATTAAACGAGCATACTTTTATAGTTCTTACAGTGTGCTGTCTGATACAGTCTTTAGTGTTATAATGTTAAGTTCAAAGATTTCCCCTGAGATTTTATTGCCTTTTTAGGGTAAATATTTTTTTCTACTGTGTCTGAGAAGATATTGTCCCATGATGTACTCTTGCCTTTTTAATACAAGAATGTGCTGTTGGAGGATACCTGTGCTGCTTTGGATTTTGTTTAGATGGACAGGTACTCACTAGGCTCCTTGCTCTGTTGGATTTGTAACTGCACAAAGGCCACAATTCCAGGTGAAGACACAGTACCACACATGGGGTCTAAGAAATTGCAAGGCCTGGCTGAAACTCTCCCAAACACTCTAAGCACATTTCTAAAAGTGGAAAAAGCAAGGAACACGATTGAGATTCCCCACATCAATTTTAATTTTCTTTCCTCTTTGTTAGTTCTAATGCTATCTTGGTACCACCAGATTATTGGGGAATGATAAAGGAAAATACGAATCTTATTATCTGGGACTTAACTTTTTCTGTTCTGACCCTCATTCTTGCCAATCCCTTTCAATTTTTAGTAGGAACCTAATTTTGTCTACTGCCTTCTTAGGGAAAAAGGCTTACCACTCACTCCTGCTCATCCTCATTCCGTATGCAGGAAGAAGAGATAAAAAGACATGAAGAGAACCATGCTTTTTCCTTTACAACATTCAACTTGAGATGTGTGGTTTTCCCCCTAATGTCAAGTTCTTTTTCTTTATGAAAAAGAAAAATGGTCTACAAGGGAGATGCTACCAACCAATTACTTATACAGCAACTGTGCACTTACATAAACCAATAGCCTTTATTGAATAGATTCTTCACTGGAGTCAGTAACTTAGTTTGGGTTCCCTTGTGTAGCAGGTCACCTCTAAGCTCCCTTTATCTTTTATTTTCCTTAGTATTTTTTTAAAAAACCAGTTTGCAGAATAGATTATCCTCATGCAGAACATGAAGTCTGAAAGACAGTTTATAGTTTGGTCCAGTAATTGTGCCTAACTTCTCCTTTCCACATAAACATATGATATCACTTCGCAGGGAAGAAAGTCAATAATTCATTTCACAAATTTTATCTAGTGCCTACAATATGCCAGCTGCTGTGACAGTGCAGGGGGATGAACACAGACTTTAAAGTTTAGTGGACTGTATTAATGTCAATACTAAATAGTGTTTATCAAGTGTCTGTGCATGTGCACATATGTGTGAATGTAAATATAGAGGTCTATAAACATTTTCTTCCATATAAAATATACAGTCTAATAACAAATTAGGATGAATTACTGACTAACTGAACTCTTGCCAAGTAAGAAGTAAAAAAGGCCAAAATGTACACTTCATGAAAGGGACTTAGGATCCAAGGAAAAGTACAAGTATCATAAAGATAAGTGGTTATTTCTAGCCTTTCCATGAGTATTCAATGGAAACTATAGGGTGTTCCTTAAAAGATCCATACTTACTCATCTCTGCAAACAGCTGTCTTCTTTCTGCCATGGTATTTCCTCTTTTCCCACTATCTTCAATCATTCTATGAGACAAAATGGTTACAACACATATTATCCTCACGCTATTGAGGCAAGAAGCCATTTCTCTGTAAACATACTTGCTGTACTTGTGGCACAAACATATAGAAAACCTATTGAAAGCCATTTGTTTTAAAAAGTACAGCTTTACTTTTACTAACCTAAATTGCTGCACATATTTTTCCATATATATTATTGTTGTAGTTGTTGGAGGGGGTATAAAATTTTTATTGTCTAACATAAAAGTAACTACTGTAGCAAATGACCTTGTGCTATAACTAAATACAACCATCTACCATCTGTTAGGTGATTTGTTTCACATTCAATTTCTCTTTCAATTTTAAGAATACCTAAGACTGGAGAACAGATATTGTGGATCCCATTCAACAGATGATGAAACCAAGAGTCTCATGAACTTGGTGAATGAAGGATGCAGACGTTTGGACTCTAAGACCATTATGGCTTCCATCTCATCCTGTTGCCAGTTGTCCCTTATGCACTCAAAACCTCAATTTATAAACACGTAGTTTTCTAAATGTTCATTTCTAAGTTGAGTGTTTGGAACTTGCAACAGTTCCTGTACATAACAACTTCATGCAAGGTGGTTAAATTCAAATATCTTTCCTTAACCATACTATTGTCTGCAGTGGAACTATATAAAATATACTATTAAAATGCCAACAGTTAAAACACAGAATTAAAATATGATAGAAAAAATTAAAATAATGAGAAAGTTAATGGATGTGTTTAGTCATGTAGAGGGCTTTGGGCTAAATACCAAGAGTTTTAGAGGTTGATGGATTTGACTTTTTATTACATCTAATTAAACTTTTAAAAACCAAAGTTTCCTCTCATGTGCACATATATAGATGCACATGTATGTCTACCACACTGACTTCTGCCTTGATTCTCAGGCATAGTTAACAAAAGGTGTAGTTGCATGGGTTTTTTTGCCTGTGCCTCTATGGCCTCTGCTCTTTCTCAAATCTAGGACTTTGTCTATGCTCTTTTCTGACAGGATCGTCCTCTCCCTATGCCAAGCTAACTTGCTGTCACCCTCAGCAAGGTGAGGTGTCAAATCTCAGTTTGTCTATCTTCCTCTGAAATCTTCCCCAACTTTCTACAACTGCCTGGGTTCGGTGCCTGTCCTCTGCATCTCCACAGCATGCATTGCCTTTCAATTCTGAGCACTCACTCAACAAACAGCACGTTCACCACAAAAAATAAGTTGGTGAGGTGATGGATATGTTAATTAGCTCGACTGACTTTTCCTACAATGTATACAGGGATCGACACATTACGTTGTACCCCATAAATATACACAATAATTATCTACCAATTAAAAATAAATGAATGAAAATAAAACAAGCCTTTACTGAGTGCCTTTCATACTCCAGGAACCCTACTACACTTTGAGTACCCCACAGCAATCAAGCCAGGATCACACTGTCCTATGAGCACATCACAGTGATCAAGTCAGGACCCGCTGTCCTCTGAGTGCACTACAGTGATCAAGTCACAGTGCTTGTCCTCAAGGTGCTTATACTGTAGTGGTAGAGATACAGAAGCATAAAAGCAGTTAAGACACAATGAAGTAATTACAGCCATAGAAGTGGAAAGAAAGATGTGAACATGAGAGGGGTTGATTTCCTGAGGATAAATTTAACAAAACTACAGCAGAAGACTGCTCAAAAGGTAATGAGCTGTGTACAGAATGACTCAACTGAGGGTAAAATTAAAAAAAAAAATGGTGGTAAAAGTGATGTTTATCAAATTGATTCAGTAGCCTGACCAGATGCTTTTATGGGTGAAGCCCATTGCCAGGAAGGGAAGGAAGGCTGTGGAACAGCTTTGGTTTCTGGAGTCAAGGGAAGAGAGTGCACACATTCACAATGGGTTAGATAATATACCAGGGACTATCCTAAATAACTATTGAAAAGGAGTAGAGTTATTAATGAAGCTTCATCAATTTGGTAACAATTTGTTGCTGAATATGGTCAAAAACTTGCTTTTTATAAGATTTCATATATGCAGGTAAAGTTGGTATATAGATCTGGAAAAAAACACACCCCTCCTAATTCATATAACCTCATCTCCTTTATTTCAGAAGTGGGTAGATAATACTGACTTTCACAAAGTAGTATGAATATAGCTTCCAAAGTTTATTTCAAGGGCTCAGAAGTAGAGTTGAGGCAATAAGAAAGATAGAGGATAGAATGAGTGATGTGTTCCTGGATCTCTGTGTTAGAACGAGATGAAAAGAATGATTAAAAATAAATCACAAAGGATGGCAGTCCAGGGAGCTCTGATAGAAAATATCAGAGGTAAAGACTGGCATCTGAACTTGCAGGCCTTGCTGCTTGTACTACTTGTTTCGTGGTGTTGTGACAACTCTATTCCTATTTAACATTTTGTCTCTTTCTCTGTAAGGTTTTGAGAGCACTAACCTCACATATCTTAATTCTTCACAGTGCCCAGCAAAATCCAACCAACAAATGATATGGCCAGCTTGCATTTATTGAATAAATAATGAAAGAGAAAAAAAAAAAAAAAAACAAAGAGGAAAGAGAGAAAACAGCAAAACAAGCTAAGTTTGGTTTCCATGAAATGAACTTTCAGTTATATCTCCCAAATCTGACTTATAGAAGAGTGAAATTCAAATTGTACTAGTTTCAGAGATTAATTATTTGAAATGAGAGAAACTAATTTACATTGCTTATAATCTAGGACCATACATTTGAAAGCAAAATCAAGTCTTATGAAGAAGTTGAAAAAGATGCAAAGTACATTGATGTCAACTTTTGTTTTATTCCTAATTTTTTTTGATTAACTAACTCGTAAAAGAACCATCATTAGTTACACAATAGGTATTAATTCTCAATTCTAGGTCAAATGGGTACCTTGGAAGAGACAGGAAAAACCTCTGTGGTATGAAATAATAGAAGGCACAGAATATAATTATAAATATAAAAGAAAAATAACACACTTCTCATTTTACCCCCAGAGTTTTCTGGGAAGTAGTGCAGTCAGATAAAATTGAGAATACTCACCTATTACCCATTGATCACAGTCGTAATAGTAAAAACGGGAGGCCTGCTAGATTACACTTTACACTGATTCAGTAGGGGGAGTCTGGGACAAAGTAAGCTCATGCGTTCAACAGGCAGGGAGCACCACTGTGGGCTCCTTGGTTTCCAATTTAACTCTGATCAATGGGATCTGAGACACACAATGCCTGACTACATTCTCACTGCTTTGGAAAGAGAGAAGAGCATGTCATTCTGTAGGGAAAGGACCAGGTGCTTTTACAGAGAGCAGTTTTGTTTCTGAAATGAGGGAAGTTGACAAGGAACTCTGCTTTTCATGAATTTCAGTACAACAACAGCTGCCCAAAGTCATATGGAGGAGGTGAAGGGGAAGATAACCCATTTGTGATGACACTAACGTGTGCCACAGGGCACATGGCTCACCGATGAGCCCAATTTGGTCAGTTTCTGTTGCTCTTTCATGCACATAAGATGCTTGCAACCTTAGATTTTACAAGAAGATTATATAAATGTAAAAAGGGTGAAAAGAACTAACAGTGATAAATAAGTGATGAGCCCTGTCAGATGTTTCCTTTACTAAAGCTCAGTCCCACAAATTATACAGGACGTATGTTGTTTTCACTTATAAGAACCCATCTATTCATTTACTTAAGAAATATTTATAAAGTAGCTATACTTTGTCAAATACACTGGTAGTTTCTTGAGACCCAGAGATTAATACAACATGATCCTTGTCTTCAAGAGGCTCGCAACTTTGAAAGGGGGAACAGATTTTTCTAACAAATAATTAAAATTTGGAGTAATATGTACCATAATGAAAATATGTACTGTTAGATGTAGTAGTTTATTTCTCGGATGATCTGAAAGAGGATCAAAGAAAGAGGGACTCTGAAACAGAATTTTAAAGGATAAATGGGAATTTTTTCAGATGAAAAAGAGTGGAGGCAGGGCAAATAAAATCGTGAAGAAAAGCCGGGAGCTTTGAAACAGGGATGGTGCATTTGGGAACAGGCAGTTGCTCAATATTGCTGGGTGCAAGTGTGAGTGGAGACACTTCAGAGATTAACAGGCATCAAATCTAGAAAGCCATCCTTGTCATGTTTAGACAATACAGGGCTTTCCAGTCGAGGCTAGATGCCATCCAAGGTTTAAGTAGGAAATTGATGTATAGAGATTCAGGTTTAAGAAACAACTCAGCATGGTGAATGGAAGGAAGACTGGGTAGGTAGGAGGGTAGGGGTGGGAGCACATGACTAAGGGAAGAGTCCAGTGAGTTGGATACTTCTGTGCTTCAGGAGTGAGACTCATGTCTTGCATTAAAGCATTGATTTGAGAGAGATTTAGAAGACACATTTGATAGGACTTGGTGACTGCCAGACCACATAGAGAATGGCAGACGAGAGGACCTCAGCTTTTTCTGTCCCATATTAGGAAATAATCTTTTGCCCCCATGGCATTAATGAATTTGTAGGAGGTGAAGTCACCAAGTCACCCTTCTTCAGAATGGTCATTAAAAGAGGGTTGCACCGCTGGACAGGGATGGTTCCAACTCTTTGCCCCCATGTATGGGGAAGGATGAAATAACAGTAAACCAATTCGGGAACCAGTAAGAAATAAAGAATAAATCCAAAGGTAGGGCACAGGGTGTTAGAATAAATGTGAACTATATTTTGGCATAGTGAAATGAATTCACACTGAAATATCACATCCTCAAGTTACTTCCTTCGTGGCACACCTTTCATCCAACACCATACATAATAAATGCATATTACTATTACACATGACATATCAGAAATTTTAAAGGCAGAAGCTGAAACTAATGGTGCCTTACATTTGTATAACTTATTAAAGATCATAAAATGCTTTTCCCTGTAACTTTGTGAGGAAATCAAAAAGATATTACATTCTCAAGTTATAGCTAAGGAACTTACGACTCAAGAAGGTAAAGTGGCTGCCTAAAAACCATAAGGGTATTTTCTGGCATGACAAGACACTGAATTCTCTTTTTTCTGTTAATTATTAAATCCCTAAGCTAGTATAGATTCCATTTACCAGTAATCTTGTTCCAGATGCTACTGTTCAACGCAAATTAGGATGTTCTGAAATTGGTAAACTGAAAACAGTAAATAGGACTTGGTGATTAACAGGCCAAAAGGAGGATGGAGAAGGGTCACAGCTCTCTCAAACCTCACTGGGAAGTTCCTTTGTGTATTATTTCTTAACGGAATCTTCCTGTTTTAGGACATTGTTATACTGGAAATAATCAGGGAGATTAAAAGAATTCCCAGTGTCCGTATTTATGTAAACCAGACACATAGAAACACACCAAGTCACACACTGATTCACAGTCTCGTGATTTAAATCCACAGAAGTGGGACAATGTTTTTGGAAACGTCTGGCTCTGCTTTGTTTTGCTCCACTTTAGCAAACGCTTAAGCAGACTTTGGGTTTAATATGATGACAGCATTACCATGCTTTATTTTCCTACATTTTGCTCCAGGTGAAAGACAAGAAAATGCTGCGTTCAGCAATCCCCAACTGCTACACTCCCTGAAGTTAATAACCACAATGAAGGCCATTTCAAGCTACTTTCCTCCTTTAATTGATTTATTGGTGGCATATAAATGCCTGTTTCCATTTCTGTTAATGAGGAAGGCCTTTGATATTACTTTCTCAGATTTACATTCTAGTCCTAATCTTTGGCAATATAATAAAAAAGTATTCAGAGCTCTTTCCTGAGGCAAAATATAATTACATTTGATTTTACTTCCTAGTCCTTTATCTAGATGAGCCCGTGACAGTACAAAAATGCTGTTACTAAAATACAAGGTTATAATGACTTTCTGACTTTGTCTTTTACTTTGCACGTCATCTTCTACTCTTGGAACTGGTGTCTTATTATTATTATTTTTGGAGAGAGGTGCATGAGCTCACTACTTTAGTGTAGCGACCAGCTAGATGGGTTATCCAGGATTTGGTTTCCCTTATCAAGTGTCCAGCATAGTAGTTCTCAGCTATAACTGCCCCTCAGACTAGCCTGGAGACCTAATCAAAAATGCAAGTACCTGGAGCTACTGAATCTGGAGTTGGACCTGAGCATTCATACTAAGAGCTTCTTGAATGGGGGAAAGTTAAAAGCGTTCCCCCTGGGAACTGAAACTAAATAAAGGATGCCCACTTTCACCACTTCTATTCAACATAGTACTGAAAGACCTGGCCAGAGCAATCAGACAAGAGAAACAAATAAAGAGCATACAAATTGGAAAAGAGGAAATCAAACTGTTGTTCTTCACTAATGATGTGATTGCACACCTAGGAGGCCCTAAAGACTAGTCCAAAAAGCTCCTAGATCTGATTAATAAATTCAGTAAGGTCTTAGGATATAAAATCAATGTACCCAAATCAGTAGCATTGATATACACCAACAATGACCAAGCTGAGAACCAAATCCAGAACTCAATCCCTCTTACAACAGCTGCAAATAAAATAAAACAAAATAAAATACTTATGAATATACTAAACCAAGGAAGTAAAAAATATCTACAAGGAAAGCTACAAAACACTGCTGAAAGAAATCACAGACGACACAAACAAATAGAAACATACCACATGCTCATGGAGGGGTAGAATCAATATTGTGAAAATGACCATGGTGCCCAAAGAAATCTACAGATTCAATGCAGTTTCCATCAAAATACCATCATTGTTCTTTGCATAACTAGAAAATAAATCCTAAAATTCATATGGAACCATAAAAGAGCCCACATAGCCAAAGCAATACTAAGCAAAAAGAACAAATGGAGGTATCACATTACCCAACCTCAAATTAAACTACAAGACAATCATTACCAAAACAGTATGTTACTGGTGTAAAAATAAGCACATACCCTAGTGGAACAGAATAGAGAACTCAGAAATGAAGCCAAATACTTATAGCCAACTGATCTTCAACAAAGCATACAAAACGTAAATTAGAGAAAGGACACCCTATTTAATAAGTGGTGTTGGAAAATCTGGCAAGTCACATGTAGAAGAATGAAACTGGATCCTCATCTCTCACCTTATTAAGAAATCAACTCAACATGGATCAAAGACTTATCTCTAAGATCTGAAACCATAAAAATTCTAGAAGATAACATTGGAAAAACTCTTCTAGACATTAACCTAGGCAAAAAATGTATAATTAAGGCCTAAAAGCAAATGCAACAAAAAAATAAATAAATGAGGCCTAATTAAACTAGAAAGCTTCTGCACAGCAAAAGAAATACTCAGCAGAATAAACAGAAAACCCACATAGTGGGAGAAAATCTCAAACTATGCATCTGACAAAGGACTAATATCCAGAATCTATAAGGATCTCAAACAAATCAGCAAGAAAATAACAACTAATTCCATCAAAAAGTGGGCAAAGAAAATGAATAGACAATTCTCAAAAGAAGATATACAAATGGCCAACAAACATATGAAAGAATGCTCAATCACTAATTATCAGGGAAATGCAAATGAAAACCATAATGAGATACCACCTTACTTCTGCAAGAATGGCCATAATTAAAATGCCAAACAATAATAGACATTGGTGTGGATGTGGTGAAAGGGAACAATTTTACACTGCTACTGGGAATGTAAACTAGTACAACTGCTATGGAAAACACTATGGAGATCCCTTAAAGAACTAAAAGTGGAACTATCCTTTGATCTAACAATCCCCAAAGGAAAAGAAGTCATTATATGAAAAAGACACAATTTGCAGCACAATTTGCAATTGCAAAGATATAGAACCAACCTAAGTGTCCATCAACCAACGAGTGGATAAAGAAAATGTGGTATACATAACATATACACCATGGAATACTACTTAGCCATAAAACAAAATGAAATAATGTCTTTTGGAACAACATGGATGGAGCTGGAGGCCATTATTCTTAGTGAAGTAACTTGGGAATGGAAAACCAATTATCGTATATCCACACTTAAAGTGGGAGCTAAGCTATGAGGATGCAAAGGCATAAGAATGACATAATGGACTTTGGGGACTCAGAGGAGAAGGCTGGTAGGGAGGCAAGGGATAAATTACTACATATTGTGTACAGTGTTTGCTTCTCAGGTGACGGGTACACCAAATCTCAGAAATCGTCACTAAAAAACATATCCATGTAACCAAAAACCACCTATACCCCCCAAAACTATTGAAATAATTTTTTTTTTTTAAAACAAAACACCCTAAGTGCATCCAATACATGGCTAGGGTTGAGTGGAAATATGCTCGTTGAGTTTGAACATGAACTTACTTGTACAACGTTAGGTTGGAATTCTTATGCTGCTTTGCAATATGTTTCTATAACTCAAGACCCACTTTAAAATCTACTTTGAGCCAAGGGAGAAGATATTTTTTCTTTTAGAGGAATATAAGTATACATAAACACATACATACATTGATGTGGGTAACTAATGAGGCAAACTTTAAGAAACAGAAAAATGCCATTTAAAAAATGACAGAACCATTTTTATTCTCTACAGAACTACTCTCAGTGGTTCTTTCAAGTCAGGAAGAAACCTCTTGTTCTGGGTAAGAGTGTACAAGTTGCTTAAGGACATTTGGTTTCATTTGATTCATTTGGCTTGGTAAGAGGCTAGGTACTTCTGCTGAATAGCAGCTGGTATCACACCACACCTCCCCTTACTATGAGGAAAGACTGCAGAGCCAGGCTGGGAGCAGATTGGCAAGGGTAGAAAGGAACTTTTTGGAAGGATGATGATCCAAATTCAGACTCTGTCATGCATGTGAGGTTCAAAGTTATTAGAGTATCTCAGAGGGACTGGGGAGCCCTGCCAAAGGTTGAGCTTGATCAAAAGGACCTCCAGAGTCCCTGTGGGGAGACTATCATAGGCGGGGTCAGCTGTACTGCTGCCTTTAGAACTGCACCAGGACCTCAGATTTTTTTCAGATAATCATGTTTTATTCAATATGATGTATCTTGGGAGAATGACTGTGTACATGGGTGCATCTGTATTTCTCACTAGCAATAATGTTATACACATAGGCCCACTTTGTCACAGGGGAATGAAGGCTGAGCCTCACACTGGAGACAGAGGCTTTCTTGTCCTCCTGCTGGGGTAGCCAAGTCCTTGCCTTGGGGAAAGGGTATTAGGAAATGACTGCCTTCTGATCATTTGGCACTTTCTCAATTCAGCGTAGGCCATTACTATTCATAAAACATGTCTGTTTCTTTTTCCTACAGATTAAATAAATAAAAACAAATAATCTGCAGGATTAGGTATAAATGAAAAAAAAAACCCAAATAATTGAAAAGTTCCCCTCCCCAAATTAGAAGACTGTTTTTTATTAACCTTGCAATAAGACAGCCTTGAAAGACAACCTTGAATTTTGTAATTGAATTTTTGAACTCCACTTATCAAAGTGGGGAGTATATTGCATATATGCGTAAACATTTATAAAAGTAAAATATTTTGGAGTACTTTTAAAAATGTAATTCCAAAATTTTTTCAAGTGACTGAGCTAAACTTGGCATCCCAGCAAAGAGGCTGCAACAGCACAAGCAGGTATTTAGCTGGCTAAGCGGTACGATGCTGCCTTGTCTATATTTTAAAGATTTTAGACCCTTTAATGAGCTGATGAAGGTATGGACCCCACCAAAATGTTCATGTCTATATACACACAACTAAAGGAATTACAGTTCTTGCATGGGCAGGTTTAGGAGGAGAAAGTCAGGATTTGGTGAGAATCAAAGGTAGTTTTATTTTATGTGGAGTGCCAACTATTAGTGAAATGGCAGCAGCCAATTACGGTGGACACATCTACAGAGCAACTGCCCATGGGACAGGGCAAGAAGGTTGCTGGTGACCTACAAAGGCTAAGGTGGAAGAGTGATGGTGGGAGAAGGCGCTTCTCATGCGCTTGGAACCAGAGGGCCTGGATACACAACCCAGTATGATGGTCAGGCAGAAACTTGCATCCTGAAAATCCCAAGTGTTTTAGGACAGTATTAGCATGACTCTTGGTGCTTAAAGAATTCTAAACCATTGTTTGTTTTTGAAGATCTTAGAAAGAGTAGTAGAAAGAAATAGATCCTTCCTCGTCCAATTCTAATGTGCTGAACAAAAATACTGGGGCTGCTACTGGCCATGGGCTAATTGTGATCTGGGCTTCTGAAATTATGATTTCCATAGGAGAATTGGGGAAAAGAGAGAGAGAGTAAAAGCGTAGCATTGAACTAGATGTAGGCTAGGGAGGCTTGTATGCTTTAACATTTTCTTTCTTCTTTTTTTTAGTGCTGAGTTTGGAGAGTTGGGAAGCAGAGAGGCAGGAGAATATATTGTTTTCTGCAATAGGACAAAATATCAGACTTCTGGGAGAAGAAATAATAATGAATAATAATAGTAATTGCCACGACATTATTTAAAACAATTATCATTTTAAAAAGCTTACCATGTTCCGAGTACTATGCAGGCCCCTTCTCACTGTGTTCTTGTAAGAACACCATCATGTTGGTATTGTTTGTCTTATTTTACCAATGTGAAAACCAAGATTCAGAGAGATTAAGACGTTGCTTAAGTGAACAATTTAAGGTTTCAGACTAGACATGTCTGACTACAGATCCCACTGAGCTTCTTAAGGAGGACCAAAATGGAATTGTATGAAAAAAGACTCAAAGGAACTGCCCTGTTTTTCCCGAGGGTACTGGTGGTGGGGCACTGCCCACACAGATGCACAGGGACATAGGCTAAAGCATAACTGAAGACATGTGTAAGTGAATTCCAGAGGGGAGCTGGGCAGGATGGGGTTCATGGTTTGTGCAATGGCCCATTTTTGCCAAGGAAAGAGACCTGTGAGCCATAAGTGCCTATCTCCTCTGCATTCCCCCATTTTCTTCCACCTCTCCTCTTCTTTCCATCTTATTCTCCTATTCTCTGCTCCAACTTTCCCTCCCTGCTCTTTGTTTTCCTTTCCTTAACTCTGTTCCTTTATTCACCTTCCTCATTTCTATGTGTATTATAGGGAATGTGACTAAAACTAACAAGCTCGACCAGGAAAGTATAGTGGGAAAAGAAATACCAAGAGAGTTCCTAACAGTCATGATATCCATGATGTGTGAATCCAACAGTGGCATGGTGCTTTATATCACTGTATACTCAGAGCACAGACGTGCCTTTGCATAGTCATGAAGATTCTTGAATGAATCAGTGAGGATGGAGGGGGTTGCCATTTATTTGGGGTGATTTTTAGTGAAACTAGAAAATTCTCTTTAACATGAAACCTCTCATTTACTATGTGTCACTGAGATGTATCTTGAAATTTCACCATTGGAAGTTTATTTTATGTCATTAACAAAGCAAATTTCCTTGGGAAAATCAGAATTCGCATATTTAATTTGGTTGCTTTCTTCTTGATACCTGCTTGAGATAAACACAGTGAAGAGGTGGCAATTTTGATTCACTGGGAAAAGGAAATAATAATGGCTCTTGCCTGCTTTCTGAAGAGTCTAGCTCTGGACGATACTCTCCAGAGGCCACAGAATGAAAGCATCTTTTGAGATAGGGAAGATGAGAGGGTCAACAGCAGATGAGGGCTAAGATGGGTGGGTGGGAGGATGTCAATATGACCATCACTGTATATCTACAGATTCAAGACCAATAGCAAAACTTAAGAGCAAAGGGTTCCAAAGTCACTACAAGAAGGATAGGAGAAGATGATATAGTATGTCTATTAAAAATTTCTTTTAAATCCCTTTCCTCCCTACTGATTCTACTATATGTTTCTGCAAACTATTTGTACCAAAAATATTTTTAAAAAGTATCAAAAATTGTAGATTGCAGAAGGAGCTATTTTGATTTTTAATAAACATGCATTTACAATGAGGACATAAGAGAACCTACATTTAACAAGTTTACAATTTAGTTTTATCTATCAGTAACATGTGGAATAGAGATAAATTCATAGCTAAATATGAAATTAATTAATATTATTCTATCTTTTCCTTCCACCACTTAAATTCTTTCTGTAGTGGATATCTTAGGCTGATAGAATATAAAACAACTTAGAAAATAGCAATATTTAGAAACAACCTAGAAAACAACATTGTAGGGACTCTGATGATTGTTACACAATGAAAACACAGCCGAGTCAATGGGGTTAATGAACATAGATGCCAAAACTAAATAGGCCACATGGAAAAGAAACAGGCAGGGAGTATGAGCAGCCAAAAGTTATGGCTGCAAGATCTCCAGCAGTAAACAACGGCATTTTGCACACCACGGTTCCTTTTCCTAAGACCAGGGTTGACTGGCAATGACAGGAATACAGAATGGAAAGAGAAGAAACAGAGGCAGCCCTTATTTCTTGCCTCTGGATCTGTTCCTATAAATTATAAAGCTTTTAGTTATGTCCCTTCCATTGAAGAGAATTTTTTCTGAAATTAAGGGAAGACTGAGAGAAATGTGTTTCTTAAGAGTGCCATGGCTCTCATTTGGTGATTGCCAAGAATTTGAGTGAGGAAGAATAGCTGGTGGGAAGGAGCCTTCTTTTTCAGCCTTCCAGGCCTCCTGCATTGTCCCGGTGAGGCAGAGGCATGAATGCCTGGGTTATATAGCCGGAAGAGACCCTGAGATTCATTCACTGAATGTCATAACAATAATAATAAACATTTACTAAGTGTTTCCTCTATGTGAGTAGGCTCTGTACTAAGCATGTCACATGAATTATTTTATTTATTTCTTATCCTAACTCTGAGAGAGGCCATACTCTATTACCCTGTTTTTAAGAAGAGAAAACAAAGGCTGACGAAGTAGACAGAATAATGGACCCTCAGAGATGTTCACATCTTAAACCCCCCGAATTTGTGAATATGTTATCTTGACAAAAGGGACTTTGTGGATGTGATTAGGTTAAGGATCTTGAAATGGAGAAATTAGCCTGAATTATCCTGGTGGGCCCAATGCAATTATTTGGAGTCCTCATAAAAGGTTGAGGATTTGAAGATGGAGGCAGAACCCACACACCAAGGAATGCGGGTGGCCTCCAGAAGCTAGAAGTGGCAAGGAAATGGGCTCTCCTCTAGAGCTTCCAGAAGGAATGCAGCCCTGCCAACACTCTAATTTTAGTACAGTAAGACTCACTTCAGACTTCTGGACCTCAGAACAGTAAGATAATACATTTGTGTTGTTTTAAGCCACTACGTTAGTGGTTATTTGTTAGAGCAACAAGAGGAAACTAATACAACTGAGAAGGGTGAAGAAATTTTCACAAGATCACATTGCAGGTAGCCACAGAACCAGGATTTGTACTTAAGAAGTCTCTCCGGAGGCTTCCTAGCCATCAGGCTGCACTACCTCCCTATTCCTCCCTAGACTCTACTAGCTCCTAAGCATCCTTTAGAGAGGCCTACTGTGATTCCTAATTTTAATGATTTAATTTTATCTTCAAGTTAGTTGGTGTTATTATCCTCATTTTGTTGATGAGGAAACTCAGGCTTAGAGAACTGAAATTTAAAGAACTCAAATTTAAAGAACTCAAATTTGAACCCACGTCAGTCTAACTGACCTTTGTTCCAACTTTTAGCCTCTTCATCATATTGCTATTTGACTAATATTTATTATGTATCAGACATTACTCAATATTTAGTAAATTGACTAATATCAGGAAAGTACAGACTAATAATATATTAACTAATATCAGACATGAATATTAGTGAATATTTATTGCATATCTGATAAATGCCAGCATAAAACAGAAACTCAAATTTGAGTACTTTGGACCTTAGTAATTCTTGAAGACACCTAGAAGGCTCACAGAGGAGTCACTGTATCGACTATGCTCCAGGAATATTCTGCTCCAAAGGGTTGGTGATGAAATCCTTGGACATAAAGTTACCTTGATAAAAGCTTTGCAAACTCATGAGTTTCCTGATAAGAAGTAGCTAGGCTACACTCTGAAACCATTTAAGTGTCAATATATTTGGTTAGCTCTGATTGCTTAATTAATATGAACAAATTTAATAGAGGTAAATATAGCAAAGATTATTTTGAGGTTATTAAAATATCAGCCCACATATTTGGCTATCATGATAGAAGAATCATTGCAACCCCAATACCACATATCAAGGACTGCCTGAATGGGAGGATACCCTGCTTATTCTAGCTCAAATATTATGAAACATAAAAGTAGCTAGTTAGCCAAAGGGTATGAAAATGAAGTGCATGCTCCTGGGAACTTTATGATCTCCAAAAGCCAGTACCTCAGTGAATTACATTAACCTAATTAAAATATCACATCCTTTCATTATGTTATTCTTACCATAATATAAAGGACAAAGTTATATACAATACAATTATGTAGAAAATGGACTTGTGCAGACAACCAGAATACAAAGTTAATTTTTGTATTATAATTCCACCAAGTTAGAGTTTGTAAATGGAACAAGTAAAAATACCCATACATACGCCATGCTCCTCTGATTCATGATGCCTGTGCCTCAAATCACCTCCACTCCACAGACACACTACTAGAAACAGTCACCAGGATACAAAATAAGACTGTGGCACATGAACAAAATATTTGTAGCCAAAAGGCATTAACACTACTGTGGACACTCTTCTTTTCTTTTTTTGTTTTTGAGACAGGATCTCACCCTGTCACCTAGGCTGCAGTGCAGAGGTGCGATTACAGCTCACTGCAACCTTGACCTCCTGGGCTCAAATGATCCTCCCACCTCAGCCTCCCGAGTAGTGGGGACCACAGGCGTGCACCGTCATGCCCTAATTTTTAATTTTTAAAGTTTTTTCATAGAGACAAGGTCTCACTATGTCACCCACGCTGGTCTCAAAACTCCTGGGCTCAGGATATCCTCCCACACTTTTGAGACCATAACAATCACGCTTGTGATGTGTCAATATGTGTCCACTCAGCAAATCTCTAAATACTGAAAGCACATGTTCCAGATTCCAGCTTCAGTGTCTGCATTTATGGAAACAAATGTCCCCGAACCTGGTGAGAACACAGCAAAAGGACTAATAAGCAGGAGGCTAAGTGTCCCAGAGTGAACAAGCAGTTCCTTTTTAACAAAGCCTTTTTCCCAGTGGTACTCAAGCCATTTCCTGATGGTTCTGGGCACACAGACAAGCAACCACCACTTCACTGTCCTTCAATGCACAGAGGCAATGATGCACTTAATAGCACCAGTGACTTCAAAGACTTAATGAGTCTAAACTACTACCTGGAAATGATTAGACGCTGAAAGAAATAACTACTAAAAAACTGTCCTATAAAAGCTCCCAAAAGGTGGTGAAAAGGATTCTGGGACTTAGAAAGTTTACTATATATGATGAATATCTACTTGGAACTCCCACAGTGTAGGAATCAATCTCAGAGATGCTCCCTTCCAGCTGAGAGCTGTGACATCATTAGGCTTGAAATATGAATCAGTCCTATCTCTTATATAAGGTCAGGACATCTCAAATAAAAGCCAGACCTGCATAACATGTCAGGGCAAACAAGAATGGTGTGTGAATAATGGAGTCACACCAAGAAGTTTCTCACCATTACTTCCCCTCTAGTAATAGGTATCTGTACTACTGTTCCCAACTTGATATTGTCACATGATAGGAACAACGGAACTCAGAAATCAAGCAATAGGTCCATGGCTGCCTAGTGAAACAGCAAAGCCAAAGCCAGAATTTAACATTTTGGGGTCCTGGTTAGAGATGTTTTTCTGTTTTCTGATTTAGAGATCTATTTCTTTGAGCCAGCTCCTCCTTCTAGTGTAAAAAACACTTCAGAATGCCTATCATGAAATGAATATGGAATGTCAGGGATTGGGGAGGTGAGGAATGAGAGACTTGGAGTTTGCAAGTGATTGTCATAATTACAGGGGTCCCAGAAGTCCTTTCAAGGAAACAAGTCATTGCTCTATGGCACATCTGCCTGGAAATGTTTTAAAGTTCAGTTTTTATTCTCCAAGGTCCATTAATAGTCTGCAAAGCAGGCAAGCAAATGAGACTTTTGAATGACAAAGCTTTTTTTTTTCTAATTATACTTTAAGTTCTAGGGTACATGTGCACAATGTGCAGGTTTGTTACATATGTATACATGTGCCATGTGGTGTGCTGCACCCATTAACTCGTCATTTACATTAGGTGTATCTCCTAATGCCATCCCTCCCCGCTCCCTGCTCCCCACAATAGGCCCCGGTGTGTGATGTTCCCCTTCCTGTGTCCAAGTGATCTCATTGTTCAATTCCCACCCGTGAGTGAGAACATGCGGTGTTTGGTTTTCTGTTCTTGCGACAGTTTGCTGAGAATAATGGTTCCCATCATTCTCAACCATCATTCTCGACAAAGCTTTTAAAAGTATGATGTGCCTTTGTTTGTCCAAACTTTAGGATTATACCAATATTTTTTTTTTTTTTTTTTTTTTTTTTTTTTGG